>NC_092241.1:29972296-30264796 GCF_036320965.1 Panulirus ornatus
AAATTCATTTATTTCTTACTTATCTATGAATTTCTATCGCTTAATTATATAGGCTTGATATTCTTGTCTATACCTTGTATTGCGCATGATATTAGAGTGTGGCAGTATAAATGGCAAACCCTCTTTGTTCCTTAGGTTATCTTTGAGTACTATCGAAAAATTCATTTATTTCTTACTTATCTATGAATTTCTATCGCTTAACTATGTAGGCTTTATATTCTTGTCTATACCTCGTATTGCGCATGATATTAGAGTGTGGCAGTATAAATGGCAAACCCTCTTTGTAAAGCTATAGAGAAAACAAATCTATTGTCGGAAGGATCACAGTAATTGCTGGAGGAGTGTCATCCCTTGAGGCCAGCCAATTGCTTCACTGTCCTGATCTCACATTCCTGGCTAGGCTTACACTGCACTTACACCTATTGAAGACCTTAAGGTTAGATATCATTTTGTTCATTGATGATCTCTCCATAAATCTATCTACGTACTAATCTATATGCCTCACTATTTTCTTATCTCTATATCTATTTATGTATCTATCTATCTGCACAAATATAAGCATTATATACGCATTTATCAACACACACACACACACACACACGCATGTATAAATATATATATATATATATATATTTTTTTTTTTTTTTTTTTTTTTTTTTTTTCCAAAAGAAGGAACAGAGAATTGGGCCAGGTGAGGGTATTCCCTCAAAGGCCCAGTCCTCTGTTCTTAATGCTACCTCGCTAACGCGGGAAATGGCGAATAGTATAAAAAAAAAAAAAAAAAAATATATATATATATATATATATATATATATATATATATATATATATATATATATATAGAGAGAGAGAGAGAGAGAGAGAGAGAGAGAGAGAGAGAGAATGGCAACTGATGAGATTCTGCCATCAGGCAGAATAAGCGTATAGTGATCACTGTATGTCTTGCTTTATCAATGATACTGTTTCTTCTCTGCCGCCACGTACACGAACATAATTATCATTCCTGTGGGAATCAGAATATGCGTTCTGCCAATATATCAAGTATTCTTTTAAATTCTTTTTCCAGGTTTCCTGTGGGTGTTTCCCTTTCACAAGATGCCACTGAATAGTCTTTACGGGTTTTCTATAAAGTTCTCATATGTTTTTGTTTAATATCTTCTTGGTACATTTCAAGATAAAATATTCCGGTCCTGATAATTCTCATTACCCCTTGTTGCTATGTTCATAACGGATACCCTCAAGTTAGTGCCATTCGTAGATTATCATGCATCCTTCCCTTCATAACTTTCATAGTTCGATTCCTTTTCTACTTCTGACTATAGGTCATATCCTCATATCCGTCGATAATGCTTGTTAAATGCTACTAAATTTGCTTTAACTTGTCTATTTTCATTTTCTTTTGTTTAGCTCGTGAAATGTTACTGAACTCGCTTTAACTTGTTTCTTTCTATTTTTCTTTTGTTTGGTAAGTGGCCATGCGAAGCCGCAGTATACAGTGTTGCTTCTTCTTTACATTTATGAACGTCTTCATCATGAGATTTCTGTCCCTTGTAGAGTATGTTTTCATTCTCATACCACTCATGACCTTTTTGAACTCCAGTTTCTTAATCTTTGATGACTTCTGGATCTGTGACGTTTACTTCATGTTCTAGGTTCTCCTCTGTCGAGCATAATGTTATTCCGCGATTTTATTCAACATTATTTTCTTTTTATCAAAATCCACCGGTTCTCCTCTGTTCAACTGGAACTTATATTCAGGTCTTGACTCTTTCTGTTTCTTCTTTTCACGCTGTCATTTTACTCACTCTTTTGTCATCAGCAGATCTAACTTTATTTTCTTTTACCTCTCCGTCAGAGTCTGATATTATTATTACAATTCCTGGTCGCTATCTTTGGAAAACATATTCCTCTATAGACATGCCTCCATTTGCTCCCACTTTGAATCTGGTTGATCAAAAATTCTGATAAACAGGGCTCCAGGCTCTTGCCGCAGAGTTTCATAAATGTTATTGCTGTGAACAAAGAGCTGAAATCTGTGTACATTTTCCTGGTCTTCGTATATAACGTTTGCTGTTAGTCGAACGCTCCTAACTAACAGGTGTCTACTATTATGGGATCAGCTTTGATCCTTTCTCCGTGTTACGTATGTCATACAATGCATATCTGCCGTACTGCTTTGATAAACTGCATTATTGGTTTTGAAACTGCAAATCTTTGTTTTCATGAGAAGAGCTGGATCTCCATCAGGTCCTGGTGCTGATCTTTGATTACTTTTATGTATTACTTTGATTACATTACTTTCCGCAACTGTGATGTATGTAAGGATGGTCTCATAATACCAAAGGAATGTTTTATTCATGCACATTATTTTTAACACTTTACACCGACATATACTGATATATATATATATATATATATATATATATATATATATATATATATATATATATATATATATATATTGCAATTTGTATCTTTTTTTGGTGGTGGTGGTGTGTGTGTGTGTTTGTGTGTCTTGTGTGTGGGGAGTTGTGTGTTGAGGGGTAACCTTCATATTTTTACTCCCACTACAAAAGGCGTAATCTATTTTCCTTTCTATTGTTTGCTTTCTTCAGCTATATCATTACCGATCTTTTGGATTCTGTTCCAAGGTCTGTGTGAATTTTTTCCTCATTTACTCTCTGCACATTTTCGTGAAATTTCAGAACTGCAGTGTCAGCGTCTTTTGTTCTTTCTCTCAGCTCTGTTACCTTATCTTGTATATTTCATACTTTTTTCCTACCATTCTCTTCTGTTCAACGATTGTTCCTGTCTCTCTCTATGTATCTTCTGACTTTTTCATTATTTTTCTCCTTCTGCGGCAATAATCCTTTAACCACCTTTTCCAATGCAACAACAATGTTGTGTGTATCGTTTACGTTTCAGTAACTGAAGATCTCGTTCCAAATTCGTATTTGCGATCGTGACACTAAATACCATCCACAATACTCTAACGAAATGATACCAAGATTGCCAGAGAGAGAGAGAGAGAGAGAGAGAGAGAGAGAGAGAGAGAGAAATTAAGAGCATTTACGTATAGAATTTGCTAAAAGGCAGGGCTAGGGGGTAGCGTTCAGCGCAGGACTAGATAGATTTATGAATTACGATCCTTGACAGTTACGTGCTGTCAGGTGTAATGTATGAGTCGTTGAGGTAATATGTTTGTGGACTGAATGCCAGCAGCCCGCATGAGGGTGGGGTAGAGAAAAAAGACAGCTATCCGGACCGAAGGAGTGGCAATTGACAGCCACTGGAGTGATGGCTCACTGTTCGACCATTACTGGTTCTCCAGTAACCAGCACCAGCAATATTTTCCCAAGTGAACCCTATATCCCTGTGCCTATCTGTTCATTATCAATAAAATGCCGAGAACAGCTAAAAGTATGATAAAAAGTGCACATTCTGTTATACTCAGCCATTGATGTCGGTAAAATAGCGCTCATTGTATAGTCTTTAAAAACATCACAGACATACAGTTGCATAATCACTTTATCGTTAATCATAACAACATTCTACTTAGATAAGGAAGCTATTTCAACACTGTATAGACCTAAAGAATTTACAGTATGAGAGAAGTATATGAAAACGTATATCAAGCTATGATGCTAACTGTCTCCGGAGACGTTGTTACGCTGTACACGGCTGGTAATCTTCAGTGGAAACGAAATCACCAAAATAAATACACAAGACAGCAGCACCTTGTCTAGCATTGTAGGAGGACGTCGGCATCTTTAGAGGCCATCATGCCTTGAACTTGATCCGTGAAAGGGTCCTTCATGCCGTTTACAGATGGAGTACATGCAAACGAAAAAAAAATATATATATAGAAGAATGCGTGTGTTCGTACTGCAGTGAAAATGAGGGTATCATGGTGGATGGATGTGGTTCAGTTCACACCGCTGCAGTAGGTTCCCCTGGTGTCAATAATGCTAGGATCATCTGCCTCCATCTCTCGTGCTTGACGTACAAGAGACAGAAACAGACTACAATCACTGACGTTGACTCTCCACCACTAAAGACTGAACGTATGCTTTTCTTCCAGTCCTCCCTCAAGTAGAATTGTCTTATATTGTCTCCATGACCGATTGCTTATTGCTGTGGCTACATGGAAATTTAATGATATATTGTTTCTGTGTAAGAAGGTGTCTGTAAAATATGTTGAGCCTAAGCTACATTTTTCCTCCGTACTTTCGCCAATTTTAGTGTGTTTTCTTCCTGTACTTCTCACTCGTGTATGACTAAAAGAAAAAATAAGATAGGAATTACTTTAAGGATAATTAGTCTGACACATCACAGTCCTTGGAGGAAGTTGATACAGAATTTACTAAACTGACGAGCTCTCATCACTAATTCAGAGTCGGTTAAATGTGCAACATTAATTAAGTTACGTTTGAGATTATGTTAGTATGTTGAAAATGATTTCCACTCTCGGTTCCCTGACGCCAAAGGCCGCCGCTGCACGTTATATCATTTGATATTTACAGTACTTGTACGTCTGACCTTACAACGTAAACAGGGAAGATGCCGCAGGGGCGGGAGGTGGGGTGTGTGTGTGTGTGTGTGTGTGTTAGGTGGGGTGGGGGTGGGGGGGTTAACTGGAGCGCACCCCCTGCGGCTCCCTTCATCAGTGGACTAAATTATATTTTATACACACTGTTGTTGAGGATGGATGAGAATGTTGTTCATGACCTGTAAACAGAGACGATATATCAGCTGGACAACATGCACCAGGACGTGGTACTTTAAACCCATCTTTAAGACGTCCCATTAGCCCTTTAGTAAACCAGTTTTGTGGACGTTGGGAAGATGAACATATTATCTCTCTGGAGAGGTTAACAGATGTGTACTCTGTCAGATGCATATTTTGTGAAATTATGATATAATGTAGAGTGTCTCCACTAGTGGTTGACTAAAGCAGGTTTACATCTTGAGAATTTTGATCATAGAAATTTCGCAGTGTATTCAAAAGTTAGTGGCAAGATGAGAGAAGAGTTAGTAGGCCTGGTAGGAGGAAATTCATTGGCCAGATAAAAAGAAATTGAAAAAAAATAAAGTTTACTTTGATTTGAATGCTTGCTCTTTTTTTGTGACGTTCTAAGAAATGAGCACAAACGCGCGTTAAACAGACAAGTGTTTTAAGAACCGAGACATAAGGTATAGTTACCGATAGATAATGGCGCGATCCTAATTTCTTCAAGACGTCTTATGCATTCATTGTGACTTAAATCCTGTAAATTTCCGTTCATTGAGAAGTGTACATTGTCACTACATCATCATCGTACTTCCAAAGGACGTCTTTCACGGGGCTCCTGTAGCTTTGGGGACACCACTCCACGTTGGAGCAGGGAAGCGTTGGATTCCTGTTGAGCGAAAAACTACGTGAGAAGACCGCACTACTTATCGTCCTTTGATAATGGTACGGCCTTGACGAAAGTGACCTCTCACTTGCAGTGTAACCACTTGCAAATGGTCTCCAGTAACACTCAGTCTCTGGATTATAAGCACAAATATTCATTATAATTTTGAAGGATGGAGGCAGCACTAGTATCCGAATATCATCCTTTGCTCGTATATGCCTTCGTTTTCTCATCTCCTGCCCTGCTATTTTCTGCATTTTGTCCAGACTTCCATTCCCACTCATTCCAACATCCTCCACTAGTTCCGATGCCTTTTCCCAAGAACCGATACATCAAAATTACATCTTACTCTGTGAGTTGATTCATGAGGCTGTCCCAGTTCTACTTATAAGTGTTTGGATCAACTACGTTGTAATCTTCATATCTTTCAGCTGCTCTTTCTGAACTGCTAAAGATATAGATTAATTACATTAGGTTAGGATCCTTTATCAACACGTTTAAACGCTTATCTGTGGACACCTAAACAGTATTATATGTAGGAGTAACATTTACCCTTCCGCATTTTTTTACTTTTGGTTGGACGAGTCTATGTTGCCCCTTATGGAAAGGACTTCTTCTCATCTTTTTATGATCTATTGTCCCTTCTTCTTAGTCAATATTTTTTCCCCTTCTTTTACCATCCTCTCTCACTGTTCATTCATTTTTCTTACTGTAGTACATCAGTGACTACCATTGTTCATGCTACCTTTAGAATCTACGTAACTTTCCTTTTTTGTAGTTCCTTAGATAATAATGATAATATTAATAATGATAATAGATACTAATGATCATTATTATTATTATTATTATCATCATTATTATTATTATCGTTATTATTGCCATGAATACAATTATAATCATCACTATTACAATTTCTGTTTTTATCTTTTTCTGTTTTTGAAGATAGGAAAGGGGATGTAACATGAGTATGATTTTATAAAGGTCACTGTCAGCAGGTGATATAAGAGCTTAATCTCAACTTTAATCGTCAAAGTCAACACTTGTCATCCTTCTTACTCATGTACACTATCCCCATCCTCGGTACATGACAGGAAACATCTTATGTTTCTCCCTGTTTTCAGTAATGAGGTACACCATATTTCAGTATTTGATTCTATGAACACAAATGTTTCGATTTCTAGTTTTACATCAGCAGTTTGGGAATGTTATAACTTCTTGGGCTTCTGAGGGCCTCTGAGGAAGTGATATAGCTTAACTCTAAGGAATTAATGGTCTGTTGTAGGTTCAGGTTTAAGGTCAGACTCAAGGATCGTACTTATTTTTGTGCTCATTGGTCATGCCGTCTTGTTCAAGGGAATGAATATGTTTCGGTTTTCTTTTCAAAACGTTGATGAGCCTCGCAAGCATAGAAAAGAAAATCTAATTGTATCATAAGTTCTTATGTCAAGAAAAAAGAAAGAACCGCCATAAGGTATTGTCTCTGACGCTAACAGTCCTGCCATCATACTCAGAGCCTCTGACATCATCAACCACACAACCACACGCAAATCCTATGACTATCAATCTCACAAGCACAGCCTTTACCTGTGCCAACACCACGCCCATAGCCTCGTGTGCTATCAGTCCCATTACCATGCATCGCCGCTAGCACTTCCCGTTCCACTACCACCACCACACGTTCAGCCCTGACATTATCAGTACCACCACCACACGAGCAACGTCATACACTATGATTTTCATCACCACACCACACATACAGTCTATGACACTGTCAGTCCACCACCACAAGTATAGCCTCTAACACATGTGAAGTCAGACCATTTCTTCACATGGGCGTTCATAGGCATTGCCTCGCGATGATCATCATAGATACTGGTTTGATGATCTAGTGTTCTAAAGTAAGTTAGATTTTCTTTCTTACTTGGGGAAATACTGTGGGAGAAAAGACATACATAGGCTTCGTAATTACCTGTGAGTAAGAACACTCTTTACAAAGACGTGGTTAAAATCCATCCGAATCCGCCTCAAGGTTGGTGGTTATAGCACATCCTTCGTTAGCTGTAGGTGCCTGGCATTGAAGCCTTAGGGCCGTAGATGTAAAGTGGGTAAGAAAACTGATCTGTCTTGATTCATAGACAGGTTTCCTCTGGACAAGATGATGATTCCTGATAAAACTGGTCTGAGGGGAAGGCTTCGTCTAGTACTGCGGGATGTTAATTATTTCTTAATTAATGGTATATATATATTTATATCAGACCTTTGTCAACGACCGGATATTTGTCTGGATAAACTCGATCTGTGGGTGTGAGTGTATCCAATTTCCTGTTTACATGCTGAGCATCCCATCCATCTGCCTCATATCTTTATCATACATTCTCGCATATTCCTTTTTTTTTTCGAAAGTCACTTCATTCATTGCCCTTTCCAAATGGTTTTTACTATTGATCACTTCTGCAACTTTGTGTTACTTTCTCGCATCTTTCCTACCTCTCATTTTCCTAAGTCTCTTCTCTTGTACTCTCAAAGCACGGCACTTCTCACGCTCAAAGCAATCAAAATAATCCCCACTGAAGCCATGAAGGAGCTGCATTCATGTCACTCGATCACCTCCTGTCTTTATATGTTGAGAAAAGGAAAGGATTCTGATCTCTTCTTCACTCCCGGATGTTTTGATTCAGATTCAAGATTATCTCCTCGCTGTTGGATCGTTTCAAGTACCATCATATACTGTCTCAAGTGAGGAAACTATGCTGTTGATACGTACAAAAACGTGGGCTAGACATACATGAAGACTCTCTTAAACGCTTCCTTGTCTGTGCACTGAAGGCAATTTTGGCATCAGCCAAGGTATGAGACCGCCTCTGCCTCGACATTTCTAGAATCATTTTGGGTTGACTATGTCAGCATGTATAAGGACCGTCCCATAGGTCCTCCTCCTGGAGAGATCCAATAGTTTGCTTTCCCTCTACTGATGCTTCTATCGTCATTGACACTGGCGTTACAGCTGAGCTGCTGTTACTGTTGCAGCTGTTGTCAATGCATCTGTTGCGGTTACTACTGCTATTGCTGTTACTGCTAAATGTGTTACTTCTGTTATTGTTACCATTGCTGCTGCTGCTGTTTTGGTTGTTGCTGTTGTTACATGTTTTCCAGTTGTTACTATCTTTGCTGCATTGCTACACACTTCCCCGTGAGATATAAGTTATTCAAAAGAACAGTCAAAGGCTCGTCATCTCATGCACAGCTCCTTTCTTTGAACTCGAAGGTTAGGTCAGCGACTCTACACCCGTCACCACGATCCTCTAATGCCGGAAAGCGTCCGGGTCGCGAGCAGCCTTCGTCTCACAGCAGCTACGGCTGATGTAGTTACTGGAGTTAGCTTTACCATTATCACCGTTGTTGATAATGGTGGCACGACCGCTGTTCCTATGGCTGTTCTCGTTGGTGATGGTGGCACGGTTTACTTCTGTTGAAGCTCTCGATCATTATTTTTCTGCTGCTGATGTGTTGTGGTGCTGTTATTACTGCTGATACCATAGATGGGATGTTTATACTTATGTTGGTGTGCTGCTGTTCTCTTCATACTTGCTTTCGCTTGAGCTGACGATTATAGTAATGACTGTACTGGCGTCGATCCTGGTACGTCAGAAGTTCTGTTGGTCCTGCTTGTACTGCAGCTTCCATTGAGGTGGCTCCCATTGCTGCTGTTTGTATCTCTGTCTGAACAGCTGTTGCTCCCTGCCAGCTGTCCTTTATTAGAATAATTACGGCGCAGCTGCTGCAATCTGCAGTGGTTCATTAGAATTTCTGATGCATCCTGTCGCAAATCAGTCCAGATGATGGATGTAGATTTCGTTACTTGTTTAGAGGTTCACTGACCAAAGACTTGGAATCGTCATCATGGCTTTGGCAGTTTCGACAGATAGTGTCCATGATCACTACGTTAAACCAATCGATCTTTTTCGGGTATATTTCCAAAGCTTCTAACCTCGGTCACAATCCATTGTATTACAGCACTTGAATCCTAGCCAGCTCACATGTGATACTTTTGAAGCCGGTATATACAGATCTCGCTGGCTGCTTGCTGGTAGATGCCAATATTTTTAGTATAGTTTATTACTGCTATTGCGGCTCATAGAACTGCTATTCCTGTTCATAGAACTGCTGTAGCTATTGCGTTTGGACGGCTCTGTGAGCGTCTGTTGTTCTCTACCAAGTATCCTTTATCAGAGGAACTGTAGCCCAGCTACTTCAATATGCAGTGGTTCATTTGAATCTTGGTCGCTTCCTGTCGCAAATCAACGCAGATCATGAGTGCAAAAAAAAATTTTTTCCCTCCGTAAAGAGGAACGAGGTTTAAGGGTAGTAGAGGGACTATGATCACCAATAATAGCAGTCCGATAGGTAGTTTCAAGAGGTGTTGAATTAATCCTCTCGATATCCCTTAATAAGGATCTCCAGTTTCATTAATAGTGATCAGCATGAACAAACATTCTTTGTGGATCCTCTGACGAGAGCTGTCGATTAAGTGGCGCATGCATGTGTTACAGCTTGGACATCTCTCTCTCTCTCTCTCTCTCTCTCTCTCTCTCTCTCTCTCTCTCTGTACTGCTTGGACATCTCTCTCTCTCTCTCTCTCTCTCTCTCTCTCTCTCTCTCTGTTACTGCTTGGACATCTCTCTCTCTCTCTCTCTCTCTCTCTCTCTCTCTCTCTCTCTCTCTCTCTCTCTCTCTCTCTCTCTCTCTCTCTCCAGTTATTGCAGAGACACGTACTATCACACCGACTCGACAGTGAACCAGAGCTTACCTCATCTCATTCTCTGACAGACTAATTTCACAGTCAACCCTTCAATTGACCTAGATGAACCGCTGATGGATGACGGATAAATCATCGAATCATATCCAAATTGCCTTATAAAGTCGGCAGCTGTGTTTGGAGTCTGTACTATCTGATGTAAAATGACAGGTTATTACGAGTTAACAAACGACGAAGTGTTTTTTTCTTACCTTATGAATGAATGCCTTAATCTGATGGGACGTCGTGAGGAGAATGATATTTGCCACAGGAGTATAATCTGTCTGTGTACTAAAGCGAACTGAGCGTACACTAGATGGGAGAAAATGAACTTCTACGTCCATAATGATATCGTATTCTTAAGCATCTATAATGAAGATTGAAGGACATGTGTATCGTATTAGAATCAAGTTCATGCTTCATGATATCGGATATAAAGTCATCTGTAAACAAAAGACGGAAAATTAGATAGATATCAAACAGCAAAGCTGATATGGTCTTTTCATTTATGCATATATATATATATATATATATATATATATATATGTATATATATATATATATATATATATATATATATATATATATATATATATATATATATATAACTTGAATTTACATACATAAATGAAACAATTATGCGTTTATCGTAATAGATATGTAGTGCATGTGTGTATCTTAGAGTCTATAGGTGTATTGTGTAAGTCTGTGTGCATACGTATATGACTAAGTGTACGTGTTTGCTTATTATACTCCAGATATACTGATGAACCTGTTCATCGTTTTCGCACGCTCTACTCAAGTCCACTTTTACGAAAAACTTTACACAACTCTGTCATACGGTAAAACAAAATGAAAAGTGGAAATGCCAGGAAAACCATGACAATTAGCTAGTCGCATATAATTCGTCCCTCACGAATCTTCTCAAGTTATCTGGAACTTTCTCTCAGGTAGGGTAACTTACACTGACCGACGCAGTTCAGACCCCTCCAAGTGATAGTCCCGTTTCCCGATAGCAAACTCTGAGAAACAACATCATTCTCATGTGTTGTTAAGCCCCCGTCACTCCCGGTAAAGTTATCACTAGCGTTAACTCAGACTGTGTTGGTCCTGTCTTAGTCTGTTGGGTCCAGAGCTGTATGCTTCCCTAATGCGCTTAGTCTCTCTCCTCGTAAATTCTTTTCTTGAGTGAAATTATCATCTTATCTTCCATTCAGATTCGTGGATCTGTGGACCCTTTACCTTATACAATACGTTATCAATTCGTACTCTTGAATGTGTGGTTAATTTGCCTGCGAAACAGGTGGATGGCCTCTTTTCTTTTTCTGTAAGTGTACTTACTTTCCATTCTAAAAAGTGTCCCCTCCATTCTATCAAGCTTGAATAATTTCATACCAGAATCATGGACCGTTTAGCTAATAGCACACATGAAGTCATTAGAATCCTGGAACGTCTTTTACCTTCGCTTTCTGGAACGTATTTTATCATAAACGTGTGAACAAGGCTACTTAGAAGATACACGGACTCTTCTGTTTATAAACGGTACCCCTCACTGATGCGACCAAATCCCATTTAACAGTACCTAGCGATTCTTTTTACATTACTCATGAACTCTTACCTTCCTGGATCATGCGTCTCCTCTCTGGAAGCTCAGACACAGGTACTAACTGCTTTCTGGAACGTGTTTGTCCTGTTGATGCAAGTAGCGGAGGCCATGTTATCTGCGAGCATACGTACATTTTGAATGCATTTGAACTTCAGATGCGTCTATCTGCAGTATCTTAAGACATTGTCTAGTCAACAGACAGTATCAATCGTCTGTTGATAATGCAAAACCTTAATCGCATAAGTCAGTACTCAATCAACCACTACCTGAAATAAAGGTGCGAGGTGTATGTATATGTTATTGTGCCTAAGGACAGTTTTAACTAACTAATCTTAAGTATCATCAGGTGCAATCATAACATCAATTTGTTATAACCCCTTACCCTTTCCATGTCAGCAGTGACCACGCTTGAATGATGCCAATCAAGTTTACATTTTCTATCAGTAAAATCCCTTCATCGTTACTCAGTCTGGCAGTTATAATTACTAAGAATCTCTCTTCACTGAACTGGTTAGTAGACACTGCAAAGGCTTGCTGTCCAACTTCCCCAGATGGATTTCGAGTTACCTCAGAAAGTACTTGAATCAGAATAAGCGTCTCTGTGAGAAATATCTAAAATAAAGACCTTTTGTATTTCCTGATTATATGAATCAAAGTAAAGTAGTTCCATCTAAGGATCGCATTGTGATGGAAATCGAGGCGATAGTGACTATATTAATAGCAGAACGATTACGGAGTGCAATTATACTGTGGTAATTGATGATAAACTATCTTGTTTTGGCAAGCTTTCTTAACCAGTTCCTCAGGTGGTTCTGGAGGACGAAGAAAATATCTTTTATGTCTAGATGAGTTTTCTTTTCTAGACACTTATCTGATTATCTGTATTACAAATATTATTACTATTATAGTTTTTCAAATCTTAATTATTCTATCGTTATTATCATCACTATTATTATTATCATTATTATTATCATCATCATTATCATTATTGTTGATTCTATGACTATGATTATAATGATGATGATAATAGTAATGATGATAATGATAATAGTAATAATGATAATAACAATAATCATCAGTAACGAGGTAGCGTTAAGAACTGAGGACTCAGCCTTAGGTGGAATGTTCTCACTTGGCCCCTTCTCTGTTCTTTCTTTTGGAAAACCATTATCATTACTATTATCATTATTACTGTTATCGTTATCATTATTATTCAATATTACTATTATGATTACTATTATCATTACTATTATTATTGTTATCATCAACAACATTATCATTATCATAATTATTATTATGACTAACAATAAAAATATCATTACTATCACTTCGTGCTTGTTTGCTGTTTCCCGTATCAACGAATTATTCCCAGGAACAGACAAAGAAAAGGCCTCATTCGCTTCCATCTATTCTCTAGTTGTCATGTGCAAATTTACCAAAGTACTGTCTCCCTCTATTCACAACCAAGCACCACAGACCTTTCCTTGGTTCCCTTGGTTCAGTTCATCGACAGCGCATCGACCCGTTTATGTGACTTCGCATTAGTTCACTCTATCCCGTTCACATCTTTCATCCTCCTGCATGTTCAATCCGCGATCACTAAAATTGTTTCACTCCAACCCTACTCCTCCAATCTAGCCTTCATTTTTCATGTCTTCTCCACCCTTAACATATATATATATATATACATATTCTCTTTGTCAACCTCTCCAAATCTTCAAATCATTTCAGCGATTACTTCTCTCAGTAACTCTCTCCATAGATAGATTAAGCAACTATGGTGACATCGCCCACCCCTGCTGCAGACCCTTCATTATGTGGAACTCATCTCTTCGACAACATGCATATACGCCTCACACTTGATGAATCTCGTCACTGCCTTCTAGTAGCTTTTCTCCTATAATATATATTCGTAACACCTTCCACAAAGCATCTCTATTAACCCTATCATATGCTTCCTCCAGTGCACAAACGTCATATACAAATCCCTCTGTTTCTCTAAGTGTCTTTCGTAAATATAGTTCAAAGCAGACACCTGATCCACACACATCCTCTACCATTCCTGAAACACCGTTGTTCCTCCGTGGTCTGAGGTCTGTGCATGTCACCACACTCTCAATCACCACTCTTCCATACAACCTATCAGGTACGCTGAACAAACTTGTACCTCTGTAATTTGAACACTCACTTCTGTCCTCCCTTACATTTATACAGTGGCCTATACATGCATTCCACCAATCCTCAGGCACCTCCTCATGATACCCAGAAAAAATGAAAATCCTAACTAACCAATCAAGAATGCAGTTACCCCCTTTCTTAGAAAATTCAGCTGTAGTGCCATTCACTCCAGTGGCCTTGACACTTACCATATGCTTATGCGAGGCTTTCATCTCCTCTTCTCTTTGCACCAAACTACTTTCCCTGACTTACTCACTTCGTATATCTTACCGACCCAAACAACCTACATCTACCGAACCATCAAACGCATTTAACTTTCCGTCAGAGTACTGACTCCATCTTCTCTTCGCCTCATCACTTTCTGTTACCACACCTCATTTGCCCCCATCATTGACGTTTCCATGTTTGCTGATACACTCAACTCATTCCAAACCCTTGCCTCTCTTCCACACTCCTCTCACTACCAACGCGTATGCATAATCATTATTCACCAATCTTTCATATTTGACTTTCAATGTTAACCATATATATATATATATACATATATATATATATTCCTAAGAGTCCACGGGGAAAATGGAAAATGAACTTATCGTGTTTCATTTTCCCTGTGGACTCTCAGGAATATACTTGATTACGCGCAAAATTGTGATCCTTTCCAATATATATATATATATATATATATATATATATATATATATATATATATATATATATATATATATATATATATATATCCCTGGGGATAGGGGAGAAAGAATACTTCCCACGTATTCCCTGCGTGTCGTAGAAGGCGACTAAAAGGGGAGGGAGCGGGGGGCTGGAAATCCTTCCCTCTCGTTTTTTTTTAAATTTTCCAAAAGAAGGAACAGAGAATTGTGCCAGGTGAGGGTATTCCCTCAAGGCCCAGTCCTCTGTTCTTAACGCTACCTCGCTAATGCGGGAAATGGCGAATAGTTTGAAAGAAAAAGATATATATATATATATATATATATATATATATATATATATATATATATATATATATCAATGACCGATACGGAACGGAGAAAACAAACCATTCAAATTCCATTTTGGATGAAAGAAACAATGTGAAAAAGAGAAAGAAGTCAATCAGAGTTCCGCAGCTAGGTTATATTATGGGAAATAAGAAAGGCGCGAAGGGGAGACTAAAATATACAAAACGTAGCTGTTCGGACGAAGGAGGAGGTATCATAACTGTCACCATTACATTTTCCATTCGTGGCCAGGTTTCCACATGTCTTCTCTGTGTGGCATTTGTCACGTTGATAATATCTCGCTGAGCAGCAGCCGCTGGGCAGCCACACCCACACCATCACGCCTGTGACCTTGTAATTGTTTCCCCAACAACGGGACTTGGCGCTTCCTGTGGCTCCGTTCCTGGAGGCAAGAGACTGGCAGAGTTCAGCAACCTGACAGTGTTAGTCCTGGATACATTCGGAAAGAATTTCTGGTCTTCACTTCTGGCAAAAACATCATTTTAGATTATAGATAAATGTCTATTGATATTTAGACGCGGTATTTATAGATCCAGAGTATTAAGTTGCTTGTTTATCTTTCTTTTAACCCAAGGAAGAAAGTTCGTATGATTTTCTCCGATAAGTAATATTTGTTTAAAGTTTTCTAAAGCTGTATTCATGAATATGTAGTCAACCAGACTTAGTAGATTATTCAATTTCTGTTTTGTTGAATAACGTGTAATAGACGGGAAGATGGAGGACTTTATGAACGTGTACGTCACACTAGTTTCCAAAGCGTTTCCATTATCCAATAATTATTCTCTTTAGAGCCTACCACATACCACTTCTTTCCCATGTCTATTCCCCTGCCTCTCCTGTGCAACTTCAAACTCCTTTCCCGACCTTCCCATGCATCTTCTCTCCTTCTAACTTCACCAAGTGACTCCATCTCTAACGCTTTATCCTCGGGTGACTCCTAGAAACATCCTCGCAGTCTTTAGTTTCATCTCAAGCTTCTGACTAACATGTCCTCCCTTACAGCCACGTATTCTCCAGCCTATACCCCAACCTCTCATTCTCACACAGATACTTATATTACAACCAGCCCCTCCCTCAAACCACATTCTTGCTGGGCGCTCACATAACTTGTTATTCCCAGGGCTCTCCTGCACATCCTGTCATTCCCTAGACTAACACAACATCTCACTATGTTGCCTCCTTGCCGATAGCTAAACGTACAGGAAAATGATTTTGGTACGCAGGGGGCTGATTTTTTTTTTTTTTTTTTTAACGCGCATAGATGCTTCATTTCTAAGTATGCTGAAGATGTGTCGTTCGATGAACAATGCTCCTTTCGTAATATACTTTTCTGTAGGTATGTGATAGATAATTACAGCATCACTACGTAACAGGTCCAGTACTAAGAAAATGTTTGACAGTTCGACAATGGAACAGTTGTTCTTGGAAACTTGTATTACTTTTAGGAATAAGAGTGTAGGCATAGTGGTAGTGATGGTGGTAATGATGTTGGTGGTGTGGTTGTGATACCAAAGGAATTGTGGTTGTTCAGGGGAGGTAGCGATGATGGAGTGGTTATTATGTAGTTAACGGTGAAGACATTTGGTGCAATGTAGCTACAGGTGATGTACTTTACAGGTGTAGTAGTGATGAAGGTGTGGTGAGGATGTAGGTCTGGTAGTGTTTTAGTAGTGATGAAGATAGATATAGTGATGATGGATGTGATGGTGGATGTGTGTTGATGGTAAGAAACGTGATAGTGATGGGAGTTATGGTGAAGGTAATGTATGGTGCAGGTTCAGATACGATGGTGATAGAGTTTGGTAACAGTGGAGCTACGGTGATTATTAAGGTCTGGTGATGGTCAGTATGTGGTGGTGATGTTGGTGAAGGATTCGTGAATGTAGTTTTGGTAAATGTATGGTAATGATGTAGTAATGATGACAGCTACATAGTGATGATGATGCTGCAGATGTGATAACATAAGTAGAGCGGATGTCTAAGTGTGGTGATGATAAAAGTGTGGCAGTAATGAACATGCGGGAAGGTGTGAATGCTTTGGTAATATTCATAGATATTGTAGTAGTTTAGATATTGTGGTTATGTCGATATGGTGTTGGAATAGACGTAGCGGCTGTGTGGTTGACCTAGTCGTTCAAATGCTGGTAGTAGTAGCAGGTGTGGTGGTATTCTAAGCTTGAAGAAAGTTATACAGATGTGGCTATGGAGGTGAAGTGATAGTGTGCAAGTTTAGCTGTGGTGCAGGTGTGGTGGTGTCGGTACATGGGTCGTGATGATAATGCAAGAGCAATGATGATCTAGATTGAACTATACTGGCGGTGGTACAGACATGATTGCATTGGTGTACGTAATGATATGGATGGTGCTGGTTCATGATGGCGATACAGATGCGGTGGAGAGGCGAGAGTTCTGGTGGAGCAATATAGGCACATCTCTCACAGAGCAGCAGGTTGCATGCATAGCGGCAGTGTAGGTCTAGAATTAAAGCCATGCACATCATGAAGTTGATGGTGGCACAAACCAAGAGCCTGATGGGGCACTACTGCGGCAGCTCCTCCAATCAGTGCCCCCGGGGGCTTCGATACACGAGTTTCACACGACCCTATTGCTTGCTGTACCCAGAGTTTGGACGCGAATATCATACGATCCTTACTTAGCCCCGCTGTACCCAGAGTGTGGATACATGAGTTTGACACGACCCTATTGCCTGCTGTACTCAGAGCATTGATACACGAGTTTCACATGACCTTGAGCCCAGCTTGTTTTGAGTGGGAACACCACTGTCGACAGTGTTATACTATCTGCAACACGCAAAGACGATGGGATGCTGAGGGAGAATTACAATTGGTTGTGTGCTCAAGCTGGTCGTATGTCTACGGCTGTAAAGTGCCAATTAGCTGCTATATCTTAAAACAGTAAATGCCTATAAGTCTAAAGATTATTTCAAAGGTTTAGATGAAATAAAATTCGTATAAAGTAAGTACGCAGATGGTAGTATATACGTATATATATATATGGTGCTTTGGTTTGTCTCCGTGTCTCCTCGGTCACTATAGCACATTTTATCTCTATCCTCGTGGTCTCCTGCCTCCGACGCTCCCACTCACGACACAGTCTTGAGTGCCCATATTTTTCCTGCCATCAATGCGCACTATGGTACCATGGATATACATCACGAACGAAAAAGACCTCAGAGTGATTATCACTACTGAACGCAAATTAGGTAAAGTTTCTCTGGCTGCACACAATAAAGCGAACAGGGCGCTTGGGTTCAATTCTGGTTCCCGGGCCTGATCAAGGATGAAGAAAAACTAGAACAAGTTCATAAAAGAGCAACCAAGCTATTCCAATCACTCAGATATAAGCTTCACGAAGAAAGAGAGATCTACCAAAGGTTTCTTCGAAACTAAACGATTTTGACAACATAAGAAAACGAACATTTCTTCATTATACCCAGGTTCAGTGACTAGAAATAAGGATATGAAGATAAAGAGGACGAAAATGTAATACTCGGCAAAAAAGAAAAAAGGAAATAATCCCTTTCACTGGTTAAATGTTGGAGTAAACTACCTTCAGATGTTGTGACTGTATAGATTAGATAGAGAAATACTTGAACGACATCTGTCATCAGTAAAAAATCTTATCAATTATCCTTAACCTTTTATTTCTATCTTTTAACTCTTTCATTGTTTCAGCATCCAGACTGTGTCACGATCATCAGGTTGAGGAACTCTTCTCTCTTCCATACAGAGTTTCCAATAAACTTTCCGTGGCAGTATGGTTCCTCACTCCTTCCCACCATACTGTGTGGTATTTCTGTCTCATCCTTTTCCTTCTGGTAGTAGAGCCGGAGGGAGAGGTGGATGGGGAGGTAACAACTGCTTGACTAACCTTTACTAACCTTTTATTATTGCTTTTTAAGGCTTAAGAGTTTAGCAGGGAGCCTCCAGGTCTTGTGTTATCAGTCCTTCCCATGTACTCCTCTCCCCTGCCATTAGCGCCACCACCACACTCTCCCTCTGATTTCCTCACTCAGTTGTGACATCGTAATGAAGTTCCTATTTCGTTAAATGGGAGGATAGATTCCTTCAAGAATCATTTTGCAGAGCGATGATGAATGTAGCATTTGTATATCTTAGGAACTTGTGGTACTATGTCCCGGGAATAGATAGAAACAATTGCTAAATGAAAATGTAAATGTCAAGCAAAAAACCCGTTTGGAGGACGACTCCCCAAGATGGGTCTTGGTATCGTGTTGAATAATATTTTATGTTAGAGATGAATAAGAATCAGCTCACACACAGACACACACACACACACACACACACACACACACACACACACACATATACACACACACACACAAAGCAAATTAATGCAGACAGCATACATAAGTTTAAGAAGTTGTATGATAATAGAAAATGTTTGGGTGTAAAATCTCCTTCCCGTACATTACAAATAATTACAACACGTCCATACACACACAAACGTATACTTGAGAGAGAGAGAGAGAGAGAGAGAGAGAGAGAGAGAGAGAGAGAGAGAGAGAGAGAGAGAGAGAGAGCATTCCTCCTCAAATTGCAAGTAACACTCAACGCTCCACCAGCATACTCACACTAACAACACATCATCTCCTAACGTACCCACTCCCACAGTATTCTCATCTACCAACTCTCTCGTTTCACTATGACACTTGCTTATGCAAGACATTCACATCAGCAGTGCATTCAGTCCAACACCACAGACACCAACACTTGCACTCGCTGAGCACGCTTGTGCTACCAAACCTATGCTTCACACACTTGCCCCGCGAACGCACTCGCTCTTCGAACACAATTACACCAAGAACACACTTAGACGACATGCCTGATCATTCTACCAACACAATCAGTCTACCACACATTCATTCCAGCATCAATCTCACATCACTGGTACGGTCCTCTTTAATTCACTTTTCCGACTAGTTCACCCACTCCACAAATAAGTTCATTCCATCAAAAGCCACTGCAGCAATACAAAAACCTCACCAACATAGTCACAGTGCATGTCCACTCCATCAGTGCACCCACTCCACCCGACATACTCCACCATTTCCACTCTCCAACACACTTTTCCTCACACACACACACACACACACACACTTATATCTCATGTCTCATAAACAAGTTGCGAGATTCGCTGTGTAAATACTGATCCAGAAAGTCAGTCCCCTCCGGGACATGTTTATGAAGCACCTCCCATTCATCACTCTGGTCATCGAGTCCTCCACCGATATTCAGATCATTGAAGCGATAAATTCCACAGTCAGCCCAGTGTGTTAGTAACCGACGCCGCTTTGGGATTCAAGCGAGGCGACGTCTGGAAAAGAAATGCGTGTAGAGTGATGGAGGTGACGCACCTGTGGCCTGCTGCTCACTTAATTGGTTAGTCTGCTTCGTTCTTTCAAGTGAGCAAGATGAGTTTGTATATATATATATATATATATATATATATATATATATATATATATATATATATATATATATATATATATATATATATATATATATGTGTGTGTGTGCGTGTGTGTGTGTGCGAGTGTTCATTCCAGCAGAGTAAGACTGCATCTTGTTTAGTTTTTATCCCTGATCTTCTCCCGCCTTGGTGTCCTACCTTAGCTTGACTTCTGTTATTCGTCTCTGCATCACGTCAAACGTTTTCCATCAGTTCTTTCCGTCGCTTGTTACTCGCCCTTTGTCTTTCAGTGTCTGAACTTCTTAATTATATATCCATTAATCGTCTGCATATCCTCTAGCAATTTCATTTACCTTTATCTTTTACTTAAGTCTCTACATCAGTTCTAGGGAAAGAAGTTTGAGTGTTATATAATGTAATTTCAACTTTTTTTTTCCCTATTGCACCTCTGGAATGACCTCCACGTGGAACCTCTTTATCATCTTTCCCTACAAATGTTCAGTCGATTTCTTGCATGAGGAAACCTATCTTGTGTTTCTCCACTATTCTCCTTGCGTCTGCCACATTGCTTATAAAGTTTCGTTTTTTACCAAATAGCCTGCTGTTCATCCTCCCCTGGGGGCTGGTCAATAAGATGGTTACCTGTCATAAGTTAGGGCATGTGTGTGTGTGTGTGTGTGTGTGTATGTGTGTGCGTGTGTGTGTGTGTATTTGTTTGTGTGTGTGTGCGTGTGTGTGTGTGTGTGTATTTGTATGTTGTGTGTGTGTGTGTGTGTGTGTGTGTGTGTGTTGTATTTGTGTGTCTTGATTTTCTTTATGAATTGTGTAAGAACATATACCTAGCACCAGTAAAAGGTTAAGTGTGCTGGCTTCCTAGAATAATCTGCGGTCAGTTTGGACTCTTAAAGCTAACTCTGAGGACGTCATGAGGTTCGATCAGGCTCTGTACATTTTCACATGAGGTTCATTGCCTCATTCACGCCATAATTCATAATCACCGTCAGACGCTGGGAGGGAGACGATATTTCTACCTAATTCTTCTTAATGACTAATGATTCGGTAATCTTTTCCCAAACTGCATGTTTGGAGATCTTTGGATAATGTTGTTTTTTTTCTTAAGTGATTTAAGATTGGCTATTGGCTTATTGGCTATTGATTAGTTTTACTCATGAGATTAGAAGGTACAGACAACAAAGGCATTTAATTATGCAGGTGAGGCACACATCTAGTGATTGTATCTTTGGCTCTCGTGATGTAAGTTGGGTGAATGCGAGAGAAGAGGTGGAGGAGGAGGAGAGGAAAAAATAGGTGAGTGAGTTAGAGTGTGAATATGAATGTGAGACTTGAAGATTATGAGGATACAGTGAAAAAGAGAAAGACAGGAAAAATAGAGATACGCAGGAATGTAAACAGACATATAGATAAACAAACAGAGAAGCAAAGAACGATAAAGATATACAAAGGAAAGGAACAGACGAACGAATACGAAAAGGAGGGAGATTGAACCATGGATTAGATACCATAAACCAAAACAGACATCCATTTGTAAGCTTCATCCACCTGCAACTCAGAGACTATTAGTAACATTGTTACATTACGTACTGCCGAGTGAGGTGCAAAACCATAGCCGCAGCAACTTTCCTCTTAGCGATGCTACTGTTTCTCTCCTGCAGTAGTGGGCAAAACCATGAACCTCTTGATTCCTAGCGGCAGAAATCGTCTGTTAACGAATGTATCTTGGGTGATCATCATGTGTGTTACGGGGAGTCTTACACTCGCTTTGCCCCGTCTCTTAACCTTAGAAATACGTACTATGTCTTTACTCCTGTGCATGTATTCACACACACACACACACACACACACACACACACACACACACATACATACACATACACACACACACGCACTTGCTGCCCCGTTTCTGAACCAATTAACTACAAGTATGCACCAAATCTTTACAGTCACATGTACACACCCCAGCGTGAGCCATGTACCCAATTGTAGACCAACACTGACAGGATGATGAACAGCTAGGATTGGTTAAGGGCCGACTGTCGTGTCCAGGATTCGAACACTTGCAGGTCTAACCCCGGACGGGCCTGTACTGATTCGTGTGTGTGATTAGTAAATTGCTTTTTCTTTTACATGATATACGAGACCACAGCATTATTACATATGTAAAATATAAAGTGATTCGAAAAAGTTTGTCAGCTTACGTTTTCAATAGTGTTCATTAGAAAAATGTAAACTACGCTGTAACCATATATGATTTCAACTGAAATTCATATATTCAAAAGACTAATTGAAATGATCCAGCGTACGTCCTAGATTCTAACTGATTCAGAAGGAATATCTCCTTATATATAAATGATTTCTGTCAATAACTTGGTTTCTGTTCCGCATCATTATCATGAATGTAATTCATTTATAACTGTTGATTCTCAAAATGAATTTTTTTGTTTTACATATGCAATAAACTACCAACAAATAGAGCCCCGTAAAAATTTGTTATTTTTTGTTTTTCATGATCCTTATCACTGTTACACATTGCCCAATTTGAGAAATTTCAGTTTTATTTTGATCAGTGCCGTCTGTGATTAGATCTAGTCCATTATATTTTCTATCATGGGAGGTTAAGTATTTGATAAAAGCTTTTAATTGAAAATGTACAAAAATTTCCACATTTGACATATTTTTACACACACACACACACACACACACACACACATATATATATATATATATATATATATATATATATATATATATATATATATATATATTGGAAACTGAGACGATTGCATAAACATTCTGCGGGGAGATTGTAGCAAATAATTCATTATTTTCATGAAGGCAGGTTTCTGCCAAATATCATATGAGATTATGTTTAAAAGGAGACGTTTTATCCTCTATATTTTGCGTAGAATTACAAGACATATTCAGTACTAATATTAATGATCACTTGATACAACGTCGAGGATTCTTGCTTAAGGATAACCTAGCACATACAACGATGCCACAGGAAATATAACCATGTAGGGTGAAGGTGGGCTGTCGACCTTTTTTGCCACGAATCTCTTGCATTTACGTCTGTATATGATAACAAAGGAAGAGTTCATGGTCTTTAGAGAGCCATGGAACATTTCTAAAGCCTTCGGTGATTCACGTTTAATAATCCCTGTCATAAAGGCAATGTGTTCAGATCCCGATATATTCAAAGAATCTGTATTCATCGCCGTCTATTGACCTTTAACTACTTGCTTCAATCTGTGTTTTCATAACTGGTGTCTAACTTTGTTCACCTGCGTAAAGAAATGGGACTTTTCGTGCCATCTTTCGTCTTGAGTGAAAATATAATTCTACAGTTTCCAGTACTGATTACATCTCTCCCAAGCTCACTTCTCTTTTCCATTCTGAATCTCTTACTTTCTCTATCAACTTTTTCTTTTCTATCAGCGTATGAAAAAAGCCTCATCATTACAAGAGTGTAATAAATATACTGTTCTATATCATGTAACTAGTAATCATCAGATTATCCTAAGTAGACTATGTCTAACATATTCCCACACGAACTCTCTGACTTAATCTCTTGTTCAGATTGTCTTTTTGAGAAATAATAACATACGTTTCTGGGAAGCTTTTGCAGCAAATACATAACATATATTGCCCCTGTTACCGTTAGATTTAAGGGAAGCTTTTGCAGCAAACTTAATACATAACATATACCGCCTCTGTTACTGTTAGATTCAATATATCTAACCGATCAAACCCCAATGCACCGACCTACTTCGCACAGGCGTGGCGCTTGGTGACATTTAAGACAGACTTTCACAGAAGGTATGCTGAAGCGACAAATCTCAGTGTCACCGTATAAGACTCTTAATAATCTCTGTGACATATACTCCTGCAAGAGGAGCACTGTTCTACGATAGCCCTCCTTCAGCCGTGGCTTCTGGTGGCACATGGGAAGGATCTACGGAGGGAACGCTGTTGGGATAAGAATCAGCTCCTCAAGGTGTTTTTATACGATATGCTGCAGAAGGAGGAGGCAGCTCCTCGTAGCGACACGTGAGTCACAAGCCTCTGCAGAAGATGTACCATGGTGGCAGCTCTCTGCGTCCTCGGGCGTGCCTCCTCTTAGCGGTACTAACGGGGGGTCTTGATGGATGCTGCCAATACGTCCAATGATTAATGTCACATCGACGATCCCTCATTGCAGCGCACGAACCTTTGACCTGCATCATTTACTGGACTGATCCACTTGACACCGATAGATAACCTGTTCATTTCTTTACCTGTAACTCTTAGACCTTCGTTGTACTGTATCTTAAACAGATCTGGAGGTAAAGAAATGTAAAAATCAGTTCAGAATTAATTAGAATTCATGAAGAGAGACACCCAGTAAACATTCTATACGAGGAATGAAAGCGATTACAGAGCTTCATATCGGCCAGCTTATGGAAATGTTCAGATGCAACTGAACCACACTATCTTTATCTTATATCATTAAATCATTCCAAACCTATGACCAGTAGCACTCCTAACCTCCGGCCTCTGTAAGTAATCAGCGGTTTCAAACAGAAGGGAAATTGATGAGAGAGTTTATGAAGTGGCTGCTGAGGAAAACGGAGGCGACCCAGTATCGGGGTTTGGGTGGTCAGCTGGGCGGTGCGCCGTGATGTATGGCCAAGTGGGACTAAAACAAATCAGCCAATCATGTTGCTAATAGGAAAATTACAGAGGGAGCGGGCGGGCAGGTAGGGGGTGTGCTTGTTAGTCCCGTGGGAAGACATGATATCTGGCACACGACGCTGTGAATGGTTCCTGGGGTTATGCTGTGCGCTCTGTATCTTTCCTCTCCGTGGTTGCATACAAACCTCCTACTGGAGGACTGACTTTATCTCAGTCAGACTCATCCCACACCAGGCAATAGGGTTCAGCAGATTCTTGGCATACCACAGTTGTTTAATGTATGCAGCTCCTCTTAATATACATTTATTTTTTTCTCTAATAGAAACATGATTAAGCGATGGGTCACCTCACCAGCATAGTACGATTCCTCTCGATGGAAGAATATTTTCTCTCACACTCATTTCAGACGTTAGAGATCAGTCTCAAGAACCTGATCTCAGAGATTGTTGAATGTCTCTTTGAGGCGAGAAATTTATCTTCAAAAGTTGATATATTCTTTCGAGAACCTGTATGAGACTCCCGGCGAGCATATTACACATCACAAAGTGTACCAAGACTGGAATTAGTGCATACTTCAGGTAACACCAAAGCCCTGGCAGGCATGGAATCCGGGTGATTTTATCGACGAACCATAAACGTGGCCACAACCCCGTGACAACCGGGCCTTCGACCGTGACGGAGTGCTGGACACTGGTTAATGACCATCGCCGAACACATGGAAATTCAGCTTGCCGTCCATTGCCGCCAAAACTTTCTAGCAGAACCAGTATTCCTCTCTGGCTGAGTGGCAGTGCTCTTATGCTCGACATAACTCGCCACATTTTCCAGATATCAGACATCGATGAGTAAAACGACGGATCTTTTAAGCTTATTTGATCAAGGTAAGATACCGTGCTTACTTACGGTAGCTGTAGTGTTCCTACGTGCCCAGTGTGGGGAGGAGGTTCTGCCCTGACCGTCGCTTCATATGATCCTTAGATCTCGGTTGAGTAGCATGGATTGCATTGTATGACCTTCGCTGTAGCATCCAGGCTTGTTGCAATAAAGGTCTGCTCCTCGTTATAGTATCTTGACTTGTTTGGTTTGAACCTCGTTGCCCCATCCTGGCTCGTCTGGTTTGGTACTCGTTAAGGCAGTCTCAGTGACGTGTTTGGTCTCGCTTATCTATGCAGCAGCTTCGTATATTTGGTGGTGTCTTTCGCAGAAACGTCCTTGCATGCCTGGTCTTGTCCTTGGTATATAACATTCTGGTGTGCTTAGTCTCATCAGTGTTGTTAGGCCTCTCCGGTGCAACAACATTGTTTGGTTGACCAGGACTCCAGGACGTCATTCGAGTCTGTTAGATATGTGAAAATAGGAAATGATTACCTTCAGCTACGGATCTTTACCGTGTCGAGGATCATTAAGGTATGTCAGTCTTCGTTATGCCGGGATGAAACGTTTTCACTTGGCTGCCATGATATTCGGGTGAGATCTAGACATCCCAGCTGATACTTTGAAAACTGTTTGCATGCACTAACTTACACAACGCTATTGCTATTAGAGAGATGGTAGAGGTTAACGACGAACTGGGAAGCTATATGATATGTCCCTCGGTTCACCAGCTCATTATGAATTATGATTAGACTAATGGTGTTACCAGGACGACACCGTCACCGAAATCATTGTGGCTAGAACCTCAACTAACATTGTGTTAACAGGATAACCCCGGTTAGTCACTATCTCTGGAGTGAAGGTGGTGGTCTTTTACCCCATCAGTATCGAACGATATGTCAAACCGGCGAAAAATACCTAATAGTCTTCTCATTAGTAGCCCTGCTTTCCCTCTATGGGAATATATGAAGCCGCTAGTGACACTACTTCTATCACTTGCCATAATGCAGTGACATCGCGATCACGCTTACCCACTCTATCGAGACGACAGGAATGGTAGAGTTCAATTTGAAATCCATCGCATCCACAGGTGAAAGTAATTCAGGATCTGAAGTTATATGACCAACAAGACTCAGTCATCGGAGCAAAACTGGCATCTCTTACGCACTTCACCATCAGGATAACCCCAGTGTGATCAGCATATCAACACAATACTAGCTCATCGCCATCAGCAGACAAGCACTTCTCCAACACTGAAGTGGAGCTGGTGTCCCGACCGTGTTGCTGTCACTGCAGATGATGTGGGGTCACCAATATATCATAACCGTGATATGTATATGACCAACAATTTGCCATCACCGTGATATTGACATCACCGTGATACTAAAGATGATGATAGCATTACCTGCATATCATGATCATCATGTTCATAGGGTCATTAACGTGTCATCGTTGTCATACTGACATCATCATTATGAAGTCAGTGGAGGAACCAACATATTAGCACCTGATATTGGCGCCATCGCCGGAAATTCAACCTCACCAAGAGAAACATCATCAACTAATCATCAGAGTAACTGTGACAATATCACCGACGCATCACTATTGCTAGCATGATAGCGTAACCAAGACATTCAGACAAAGAACGTTGCCACATCACCTCAAAATCAACATGATGGTGGCGGGAAAGATGTTATCAGCATGTTAGTGGCACGGTTACTAGCACATCACCCACATCATAGTGAGGAAACATGTTCCTCGTTAGTTCACCAATGAGACAGGCGTTTTGATGTAGCATAAGCTACAACTCCTCCTCAGATGATATCCAGACGGTATACGGAACCACTAGAGAGTCTTGCGTCCCACCCACATTAAGGGTGCGATTGCATGTGAAACCCCACAACCCCCACAAAGGCCAACAGCCTCTGACACTTTTTCACACAATGTAGAATAATTTCTGTGGATAGCCGCGTATAGTAGCAAGCCATCCCATTGGTTTATCACTATATAAAATGTCTGATCGACCCAATGGCAGTTTCTCCCCCTGACACCTTATATACGAGGCACACCTAGAAGAGTTCAGGTGTTCTTACAGTAAGTACATCCCTACGTGAAGTGATCGGAGATTTTGCGGAGCCCTACAAAGGCCTGCCGTCCCTCCGGTGTCTTCCCGCATTTAGTGTCTAGGCGACTTGCAGAGTCGCATTGATGATGGATTTACCTTTGTGCTCTTCAGCGTGGATGGGTCGAGCTATATGTGCAGCCACACTGAGGTCAGCCTTGTCCTAAGTCTTGATACATGAAGAGCTGAGGTGGTCTGCCAAGCCCCTAAGAAGATAATAGTCCGTTTTCTCCGCAGATGAATTGATTCGTCCAATGTCACCCTAAGGATACAAATAGTCATTACAACGTTTCCCAAATTAGTTTTTGACGCATTTGGACGCTTAGCAGAGTTTCACAGAGACAAGCTGAATTTCCAGAGCCTACCCAGTGAAGTGTCCATGGGTCCCTCGAAGCTCTAAAGAGGCTAGACCTGTCCTTCAGTGCCCTACAAACGCAGGCCATTTCTTCTGCTTCTCTTCGCAGACGTTTCTGAGGGATATGTGGAAGGAGTTATCAGTGTTGATGACGGCGAATCGTAATGTGATTACAACACGGGTTTACGATTTTAATGAAAGGTCAAATACCACCGTTGGGTGTGGTAGGATGACTTGATAATACCTAGGAGGATAAGTTACCTCGCTACTCAGCAGAAACCCGGGCACGCCCGGACTCTCCTCACGTGTTAGCCCTACCTCATGTGAAAAGGACATTGTTGGTACTCGCAGGTACTCTCTCCCTCGTTCTCTTTCCCTATTTCTTTCTCTCGGTAGTAGGTGTGCTAGGCAGCCACCGTCCCGGGAGCTAGTGTGTTATCGGTCATGCCAGCATAGGTTTCGAGAAGGTTAGTGAAAGCCGTGCAAGTAAGCGAGTACATCACTGTCTGTCAAGTGTCACTCCTTTGCCCCAAGTAGATGCCTTTTCTTTCTGCTTCACCCACAAATGGACCGCTGGTTTTCAGTCCAACAAACATACTATATACTTCATTCTCATACAGTATTTGACGACATGTAATTCGCACAAGTTGTTCTTGATAACTACATTTTTTTTTCCTGCGATGACGATTGATTTGTGCCAGGGAAGATACTCGTCAGCCGTCTTTTTGGCTAAATCACGTCGTAAGCTCTCAAAAGTAAATATTCTCTCTCTCTCTCTCTCTCTCTCTCTCTCTCTCTCTCTCTCTCTCTCTCTCTCTCTCTCTCTCTCTCTCTCTCTCTCTCTCTCTCTCTCGCTTCAAAGGGTGACTACTAAACGAGTGATTGCAATACCCTACGCGAGTGTCTGGAAATATCTAAGTAAATACCAAGAAATGCAAATTGCACCCGACAAAGATGACGCCATTCAAATTACCTGAAGAAAAAATTGACATCACAGGATAAAGTTTCATCCACCCAAAGATACAAGTAGATGTGATAAATAAATCAAAATTCGATAAAAAGAAAATAAGACTTAGAGGGGAGAAGTCAACTTTTTATTGTTAACTGGCATATCTTTTTTTTTTTTTTCTTACTTGTAATGTCAGCTTTGTTACGTTCTCGCAAAATCCCAGTAGCCTTTGGGAGTGTTCTCGTAATTCTTGGTCAAGACTCGCTAACATTTACGAGTTGTCTACCTGTCGTGCCAAATGGGTCGTGAGGTGGAAGTTGTCTGGTCACCAGCTTCCAACGTCAGGGAGCGCCACGCTAACAAGTTTCTCCGCTGTGTTGTGGTAAATGAGTTCTGAACGTCTATGTAGGCTCCTCCTCGAGTTGTGGATTTACAACGCCGCTATACGGATAACGTAATGATATATGCTCTGTAGCCGTCTTGACACCGTGACAACGCAGTCATGGAAAGAGGCCAGTCAGACCTTTAATACTGTGTCAACCTACGCACCTTGAAGACACACCACACGCCAGCACATCACTCACCCACAAACATAATCTATCGTGTCCCATAAAGCATGATTTAAAAGCGGTTCAACTTAAGGACGGGGCCTTAGAAATTTTTTCAAACCCCTATGTTTTGGTCGAGGTTTATCCTGGTACCTTACCGTTGTACTAGATTCTTGTGCAGAACCCCACCTCAGCCGTTGAGTATGGAAGAACGTAGGTTTCTTGAAAATAATGCTTCTTATTTTCACTTAGTTTTGACAAAGGAAATTTAGCAAGTACTGAGGCTGATGAGACTGGGTAATGTACTGCACGTATCATGAATGCATCGTGTTGATAATAAGTACCAGAACTATAAGTAAATGATAGTGAAGTAAATGTGACAAAGAACGTTGCCCTCCACCTCGTAATTGCATTCAAAATGATAAGTTTGATATTTATCGAGATGATGGTTCGAGGTCCCAAAATACGAACTTATTGACCTTATTCAAGGTCACAAATCTCGCGAAGTTCTGCTTTAGGAACCCTCCGATGTTCTTCTGGAACAATGACGTCATTTATATGGACCTGTTTAGCCTCGCGGTTTTGTGCATCAGATGGTTCAAAAAAATAATTGATGACAAGATGAAATACGAGAAAACATCTACATCATAACACGAAACGATCCGCTAGCGTATCCCGATATCATCTGTAGAGAGAGACTAAAGTGGGCCTCTCACGGCACCGTTCAAAGATAGGATCCTGTCGTATCCTTCTGCGCCATCCTGACGGAGATAATCCAGTGGTGTACTTTAGTACCAACCAAAAGTAGGATTCAGACAACTCTTGACGCCGTCCAGATAATGATGGTCCTCTGGTATGTCTTATTATCGTCCAGAAGATGATGACGACGTAGCGGCATCTCCTGGTGCCCTCCCTAGAGAAGTTCGGTAGTGGCTGCATCTCTTGACTCCACCCAGAGGGAGGTATTTCAGCAATATCTCCTGACGTCTTCCTGATGTAATGTGGTGCAACGGTATTTCGCGCCACTGTTCAGAGCGCACCGATCCAGTACCTTCTGCTGGTACTTTCTAGGAAAAGATATCTCACCATTGGATGCTATCTGGGGAGTAACGATACATTGGTATCTCCCACCACTGTCCAAAAATGAGATAATCCAGTGGTATTTCTCAACACCGTCCAAAGAAGAGATGTTGTCGTGGCATCCTTCCGCACCACTGTGAACCACCTCATCAGCGCCTCCCACTAAGAACAGTGAAAAGGGAGTTTGAACAACATCCTGCGGCACTGTCCAGGATGCAGTAATACAGCAACAGCCCATTGCACTGTCCAGGATATTGTCTTTACAGTATTTCATGGGACAGACCAGAAGGAAACGTTCTGGCAACATTGTGTCAGTACCTCACAGAAGAAGTTAACTTAAGACGCTGCATCAACTTGTCGTACATTGAGGTATGATACACTGGCGTCTCCTGGTACCAGCTAGCGCGAGATGCTCAAGTCGCATCTCTCACTACCGTCCGTGGAGAGAGGTAAGATGTTTCCGCGGCCACTCAGCCAAGTGACCCGTGACGGAGTCCAAGGAAGTCAGCTGACACCTAGATGTCACTAAAATGATCACCCTCTCGGTGTGATACACACACACACACACACACACACATACACACACATACACACACATACACACACACACACACACACACAAAGACAAAGACACACATTCATTCAGCATACAAAAGGTTAAAATGTTGAACATCTGTAAAAAAATTTCACGAGTGTGAACCCTGTCCCCGTGCAATACAAATGGGTAATAACAGAAGGATGTTACAAAGCCGCCCGCAAACTCAAGAAATGAGGCCCCACGAGTGTAGAAATCTGCCCCAGTTTCGTAGAAATAAGTAATTACAAGCAGGAAACGTTTGTATAACACTGTGGAACTTATAGTTTTTCTATAACGTTTTCGTCAGTGAATTAGTCCACAGCCACATATAACGCACGTTAGGGGGTGGTGGGGGAGTGATGCTCATAGTGGCATGCGAGAGACTGCGTTTCTTGGGTAAAGAAGACCAGGGCAGAGATGCCCTGTAACACACGACGAGTGATGGATGAATCACAGGTGCGTGCGTGCGTGCGTGATGGCCTGCTGGGCCAGCTAAGAGAAAGGCGTCCACAGGGCGTCCAGCAGTGGCATTAATCGCCCGTCTGGAAGAGAAGTCTTGCTACAGGGAACTTCAGAAGAGCATCACAGAACAAGATATGTAACTCTGATTGTAAGAAATTAAATAGGAAAGGACTGACTCGAAAATAATTTTTCTTTTCACCGACAGCAACTTGGCAATACATAGTAAATCACACAGATATAGCTGAAGTATTTGTCTCGCTTTGAATAGGACGTGGTGATCGTCTTTGCATTTACTGCAACTGGTGTTGTACTACTTTTGCACACGTTTCTGTCACATTTTATCATCTTCGTACCGTTATATATGGTTACTTAATATCTGTACGGAGTAATAAAAAAAAAAATATTTTGTCGAAATTATTTAGTGATTTAAAAAAGTTGTGGAAAATCAACTTGGAGTCTTCACCTTTTTAGAAAAAATATTTAGGCCTTTGAATCTTTCTGCTAATGGCATGTCATTCAGTGTGGGAATTAGTGTGATTACTCTCCTTTGAGCTACCTCTAATTTTCCTTCAAGTTTGGTTTGGGTTACTGACTATAAATGAAGACTGTAATCGAGTTGTGACCAGGGTGTTACAGAGCGAGTTTTGTATCTTTTGCTTTATTATAGTTTACATATCGATGATAAAGAATTTACTTAGAAGAATAATTTGTTAAGAATTTTCACATCATAGGTATGGAGCAATGTTACATAAGCTTATGTGAAAGTTATAGAGTAGGGATCAATAATAGATGGCTGCCAATAGTAGCATAGAAGAGAGAGAGAGAGAGAGAGAGAGAGAGAGAGAGAGAGAGAGAGAGAGAGAGGTGGTGAATAGAGAAACGGATAAAGTTAAACGGTAATTGTCCAGAGGTCAAAGAAAATAGGGACGCACGATATAAAAGATATTACAAACAGCACAGTAGCCAGGCAGCATCTGAAAGATGAGTGCTGGAAATCAGTTTTGACAAGGTAGAGATTACATGGTAAAAATGAGTGTGGACGTTGAGGATGAAAAATCTTAGAACGATACAACTATAAACTCTTAATGCACTATCTGCTGTAATAAGATATTTTTAAGTGTTTGGTATGAGAAAATGAATCACTATGTTTCTATATTTTTCTTGCGTTCACTCAGTAGATACGTAAAGTGATGATCTTTTTTTACCGTTTCTGATTGTATTAGAATTTTGTAGTTACAACGTTTGAAAATGAAATACTCCAGTGTTCAACGCATCTATTTACAAAGAAGCTACATCTGAAAATTCAAATGGTTGTGATTTTAGATACTATGCAAAGAGTTGATCAAAGGTTACACAAAGTGTAATAAAACTGAGCTTAAGAATGAAAGCTCATCAGTATAATGTTCGTGTTGCACATGCGAAACTTCAGTTACTCTGTTGACTAGATCAACACCCAGGAAAGTGTATTGATATGTAGTGGTAACACTGAAATATCTAAAATAAGGCAGATGGGAAACGATGAAAAACAGGCAAGGTAAAAAGAGACTAGAAGAGAAAAATGCTGTTGAATTCTCGTTCATGGGAAGACGAGTAAAGACATGAGAAAACTACAAAAGGCGAAAATCAGTGGGGTAGTGACGTAAGAAGACACGCGAAAACGAAGGAGCAAAATTTTTAGAATCCGGTTTGTACGGTGTGGGTAAGAGAAGGTGAGCGAGAGTTGTGGGAGAGGAGGGTGTAGCTGAAACGCCAGGCAGGTGTGGGACACACAGGGATGGGAGATCGGGAGGGACAGGTATATTTAAGGCTCTATACTTGTGGGACTCGAACGGGATCGAGACATGGGTGTAGGAGAAGCACCAAACACACACTTAAATGGATGTAGAAGGTGGATGTAGCTGAAGCGTCAGACATATGTGTTTCCTACATAAGAAGAAGTAGATAGCGAGGGAGGGGACTAAGTATGTGGTAGTATAAGGCAGGAGAGTGCTAGAAAGCGAGCATTAGCAAGTCTATAGAAATGAAGAGCAATATAGGTCAAGGAACATGGAAATTCTGACTGAATGAAGAGGACCATGACCATGAAAAGGATGACAGTAAAAACAGTCAAGTGGAAGTGAACCTCACAATAGTCGGTGAACTAAGTGTGAGGATGGAGGAAATGAGATCGAGCGTAGAAAAATTAGGTGAAAGGAACAAGGAATGAGGAAGGAGGAAGTAAGGGAGAGGTGTCGGTTCGTGTTCCGTGTCACTGAGCAGCAGTCGCATCAGCAGCAGCAACCGCAGTAACAGTAGCATCCTCTCCCTGTCCTCTCCCCTCCTGCCTTTATATCATTTTCACGCTCCCCCTGTACCTTCTTTTTCTTAAGATCACTTATTCTTTCTACCAATTATGTCTGCCTACTTTCCCTTCCTTACTTCTTATCGTTTGTCTGATGTCCCACTCCTTTTGTTTCCATCTTTACTTCTCCAACAAAAAGGCTCAGCTTTAACTGAAATATGAATAGCTTGTACTTATAAGGAAAGACAGGAGAGGGCAGAGAGTTCCAAAGCTTTGAGGTGTAGGGAAAGAAATAGTTATCAAAACGGCCCACACTTGAGTTACCAACGGCAGCTTGCCGAATATACTTATATATATCCTGACGGTCTGACCTACTTTCAATAACCATTGTGTTATTCTTTTAATCACTAATCATTCTAGTGTCTTTTCAGGTCCATTCATTACAGAGAAGATACACCGAATGCAGTCTTATCTGCTCCTATCTCTCTTTCCTAAGCACATACACACACATAAACACACACACACACACACATACGTACACACACACGTACACATAGACACACACACTCACATACGTACACATAAACACACACACACACACACACATGCACGCACATGTTCAGGAGTACACACATACATTAAGGCTTCAACACTCTCCTCTTTTTCGCGACACAAAAAATCCTCACTAGATTGGAGGAAAAAGTCTTGAGCGAAACCTTGAGAGAACTTGCGGAAAAAAAAAAAAACAATAACCTTACATCACTTATTTCGCGTGGGTCCCCCCATCTCCATCCATCTCAGTATTTTACAACCTTCCCCATCCTCTCTGTGTCTCAGCCACTCTCCTTCCTCTACTCCGCTTATCACCTCCACCTCATCGTGCTGTAACCCTCCCCACGCTCTCTACCTCTCAGCCACTCTCCTCTTTCCACCCTATCCACCTCATGATACTACAACCCTCCCAACCCCCTCTCTATGTCAAAGCCACTCTCCTCCCCCCATTCCATCTACCTACCACTTTCTCGAGCCTCATCTAAGTTTCAATCTCTCCCCTTCCTCCATCTCATTATGCTACAACATTATCCCCACACCAAACGTGCCACAGCTGAGCAACTCTGTATCATCGACTCAAGCTGAATTATATGTAAAGTTAACTGGATTGGAGCAGGTTGTGAAGATGTTTAATGATTTATGTTTCTCATTATTTAGCAGAACAGCTTGGCATTCTTTGTACAGCCGGAGTCCATTTTTTTTAACATTGCTGGTGTCTATTGAACATTGGAACATGAAATTAACAAGGCAATAATGTTCAATTGGTGTGGGTTTCCTCACACGTGGGTATTGCACTTATGAAGCTGCAGACATGGAAGCCAAAACAGCCATTGAAAAGGCTGATGTTGATATCATGTGTATTCAAACAGTGAAGGAACACGATAAAGAAAATCTGTTAGAAGATGAATCAAGAAGGAAAGAAATATATGGTAACAGTAAAGCAAAGGAATATCGTGTATATATATGTTCGTGATAATATAAACTTTACATATGGGAAAGATAGGAGGAGGTGAGAGGACGAGGTAGCTGTGAGGTTAAGACTGGGATATAAACATAGTTGGAAACTTAGTGCGGCGAGAAGAGAGCAAGATGATAAAGAATGTAGAGTACGGAGAGGATCCTGATCCCACCTCTTGCCTCATTATGTATTGGAATGTCAGTTACTTAAGGAGTATTGAAATGCACAGATTGATGACCTTACCAAGGAAGTTGAAGTAATGAGAAGATAGACAAAATATCAAGCGATATAGAATGTAAATTTACTCTTTTGTAGGAATTAAGTGAGTCACTGGAGGACGGACATTTTTGTACTGGGTGAAGACTTACGTCACCTCATCCTTATAGATAGAGCATTTTTTTCTTTCATCTCAATAAACATGTCAGTCAGAGAGACCTCTCCTCCCAACCACCTTCCACTCTCCAATCCATCTGTGTTTCAGTCTTTCTCCTACGTTCCTATCCACCTCATACAATAACCTTCCCCAACATTCTATTTTTTGTCAGCCTCTCCCCACCACTGTCCACGTCTAGTTACATATCATGGAGACTGCCCATTTCTCCTACTCGGCATTATCTCTTTTCTTTCGAATTCGTTAATATTGCTTTACCTGTTCCCTCCCTTCTCGCCATGAACTGAAGTTTCTTTTCCATCTCCTTTCATTTTTCTGCTCCATTTCCACTCATTGTATTTCTTTCCTTATTTTTCTCTCAAGTTTCTAACATTCCCTCTTGCTTTTCCGTCTTCCTTTCCCCAGTCTTCTTTGTCCCTCAGACAAATTCTCCTCCGTCCAGACTCTCACCAATTCTTCTTACTCTCGACTCTGGACTCCTGCAGCTTGCGGGAGCACCTTAACGTGGGAGGCAACTCAAGGTGTACTTTGCAATCGCCTCACTTACACACTTCATCTTACTTCTCAGGTGTATGCCGGAGGTCCTAAAGGGAGCGTGGAAGACGGGGCTTTACCAAACGGATTTCGGATTTGATTGGGGGTTATGATATGAAAGTGGATTATTTTGATGGAATATAAAGATTTAAAGGCCAAGAATTATAAAGTGACATGTCACTATTTAGTAGCTATGTAACGGTCCATTGCTGCTCTTCTGTCAGAGGTAGTTAGGATACCCACTTCAAGGGACTGAAAAGAGAAAAATAGATTATCAATATCTGATTAAAAAGACAGAACATAATGATACAAGTGGAAAGAAGAATGGAGAAAATGAAGAGTTTCAAGAAAATGAACATTTTTCCACAAATCTATCTCTCTGCCTATCTAACTCTCTCTCTCTCTCTCTCTCTCTCTCTCTCTCTCTCTCTCTCTCTCTCTCTCTCTCTCTCTCTCTGTATATATATATATATATATATATATATATATATATATATATATATATATATATATTCGGCCTGAGCACGATACAGATCAATGGATACCATTTCATTCCTCACACATTTCATTGCTTTATTCCTCAATTCCCGATGTTACCTATTGGTGTACATAGGGGATGATATATCGGGTTGAAACCACTTACTTTATGCTTGATATGATGCTCCACATGATTTATAATACGTACAACTTTCGCTTTGAATTTGCTCTTTCATATAAAGATTTCATAAATATATATATATATATATACTTTTTTTTTTTTGCTATTTCTAATACGATTTCGTAAAATCAGTATCGATTACTCCGTTCATTTCTCCATGTGTTTTCCTTTTTTACATACATTGTTAACCCAGATCTACATTTTCTCTTCCTGCTCCCATTTTCTCTCCCTCTTGATTTAAGCAATTTCCTTTTCTCTTATTTCTTTTTTTCCACTCTCGTCCTCCCCGATTTCTCTGTCTCTATCTTTCTCTGTCTCTGCCTGTTTTTCTTTTCCCTCTCTACGAATTCTCCTGTCTCAGTCTGTCTTTCTGTCTGCCTCACTCACGCGTTCATTCATTCTCTCTCTCTCTCTCTCTCTCTCTCTCTCTCTCTCTCTCTCTCTCTCTCTCTCTCTCTCTCTCTCTCTCTCTCTCTCAGGTGTCTACTTCTTTTAACTTCTTCTATCCTTTAGTGTTCGTGTCTCTTCCTTTTTTCTGTTTTTTTTTTCTCGCTGTCTTTCCTTTTCTTTTGAAATATATGCAATTTTCCTCTCATTTTCTTCTTCCAGCTTACATTTCATTCCCTCTCTCTTGATTGTCATCATGATATATTCTGTCTTATATCTTCTCATCGTCATCGTTCCTTCCAATTTCTCTCTCTCTCTCTCTCTCTCTCTCTCTCTCTCTCTCTCTCTCTCTCTCTCTCTCTCTCTCTCTTTCTGCGGTGAGCGCTGCGTGCGCGCTTTGCCATCACCGTAAAATCTCGTCGCAGGTACTGGTGGGTAGGTAAGTGCTCTGTTTATCTGTCTGTCTGTCTGTCTCTCTGTCTCGCTTGCTCCCTCCCTCCCTCCCTCCCTCCTTCCTCGTGCCTCTTCCCTCACTTCTCATTCCTGAGATCCTTAAAATAACATATTTGGCAGCTATGTAGATGATGGTGATCTAGTTAGCCATTCAACTGTTTCCTCAGAGCCACAACACAATTTATAGCAAATCACAACGTACGTACAATAAATCAGGCCAGGGCTTCACTTGCCTCTCTCCTGAATCATTTCGCAAATCAAATAATTCAGAGTAACGTAACAAGTTCATGTACCTTACAAAAAAAGACTATTTCTTATTTATTTATTATCTGTACATGATGAAAAAAATATTCCATAATTCATTGCAGCGGACATTAACGTATTTTGTGAGTGTCAAGGTGTTCGAACTAGATGCCTGAAGTTCTTGATGGGTCATTCGTATCTTTGATGTTGTTCAAGTGTCTGTCCATCCTCTCTCTGGTTCAGTCTGTGATTCAATGCCCGTCCGAGTAGCTCACTACGACGCCATCTACAGTGTGAATTCTTAAGGATTCTTTGTGACTCCATAAGCATTTGGAGACCCTATGTCCCTCTGTGCATCTCTTGGATACTTAAGTATCTGAATAATTGTAGGACTTTGATGCTACTTTGTATTGGGGATCTTAATGCCTCTACGTATATGAGATCTATTTTACCCTTGTTTACTGGAGGATAGAAGAGAATGTCTACACTGGGCCAGTCATATATACGAAGGCTATTTACATCCTTATTTACGTGGAGTCTGCTAAGCTTTCTGTTCATGAGTCTCCTTGTTTAACTTCGTATGTGGACTTCTCATATTCTCCTTAATAGTGGGTGACACGCATGGTACGGGCCCCCACCGAGGCCATGTCGAGTGGAAAGTAAACTAAGGAGTACGACAGCAAAGACACCACAGAGATCTAATTTGACCTCCTTAAGTGACTGCAGACCTTACTGTTAAAGGTGGAATGGTTGTAGAAAGAGGGAAATGCAAGATAAGGAAGAGAATCCCACAATCTTGCCGTACGAGGAAAGAAGGTACCACAACGGCCAATCCTTGTGTGGGTGGTGTCCATGTACTTTTAGGAGGAAGCAACTAGTTGAGTGGCAAGGGTCCAATGCAGCTCATGAGCGGCAGTACATGGCAAGGGTCCAATGCAGCTCATGAGCGGCCGATTATGGCAAGTGTCCAATGCAGCTCATGAGCTGCTGATATATGGCAAGGGTCCAATGCACCTCATGAGCGGCCGATATGATATCTGTAGGAATAAAGGAGGAAGGAACATTACGGCGAATGGACGTACGTATTTGCAGAGAGGCGATTAGCGGGAAAGGTAATGAAGTGGAATTTTTCTTTTCTTTTTATCTAGTTTTCACAATTAGAATAAAGAAAGAAAAACTACACTAACACATGAGCCGTCCTCTGTACTGGGGCGAATGACATACCTATAGATGTGAGGATCGCTATCAAAAAAGAGAATAAATTACAACACCTATACAACACCCTTAGCATTTTGGATGCAGGTCTCGTATCATTCCCTAACTGTTGTTACTATAAATGTTCACTCGTCCGTACGTCTGTGTATCATCGTCCATCACAGTTGTGTATGAAGACTTTGAGACTTTCATAAAAGATCGTTGCTATCCAATTTACATGTTAATCTTAATAGATATTTTAGATTATTTACCATTCCTTTATACATGATACATTTCGATGTGACTGAACTGCATTCAGGCTGGCTCGACATGTAAAAAAAAAAAGACATATTGACCCGCGTTTAATGCCTTTACAAAGAAAAAAAAACCATGGTAAGAAATGGCTTTGTACCTGGCCATTTTATAAATCAGTAGTGAGTGTAGCGAATATTCATCTGTGACCTGCGCCTCGCATACAAACTCTATAAGTAAAGCATGAATTGCTTCATTCCGCCGACAATGACAGATGCACTTGAGTACTGCTAGATCTCTAGTTTCCAGTATAGCAGTGAGAACACTCGCTGTTTTGATATAGAAATAGAAATTCTGTCTGTCTGTCTGTCCGTCTCTCTCCTCTCTCTCTCTCTCTCTCTCTCTCTCTCTCTCTCTCTCTCTCTCTCTCTCTCTCTCTCTCTCTCCTCACCAGCTTCGTCCCTGAACCATACATAACTCGTCCCACTCAACGTGCCCCTCTCACGACTTCCGCATTAGCCTGACGAATGTGACATTTCCATTTAACGTTATGAAAACATAATGTGTCGAGGGTGAGGAGAGGGGCAGGGTATTACGACGTGAAGAAAAGACGAGGAAAAAGTGAGAGGAGAAGGAGGGCGAAATGGATGACGAGGCAGGGGGGGGGGAAAGGGAAAAGAAGTTTGAAACTGGAGGAGGAGGAGGAGGAGAAAGAAGACATGACATAGGGCTTGTAGAGAGGGAAAGGTGAAGTTACCAAATGCACACAACAACATCAAATTGGAGTTTCAAGTTTTCAATCGACGTTTTCTTTTGAAGTAACGTTGAACCCCTACAGGGAAGCACTGGCATATAAATGTTCGGTCCTGTGAAGGAAATAATCATATACACGGACGAGCCTCACGATACTGATAGATTTAGAATGATTAAAGGGAGGAAGTCGGTTGATTTCATGGACTTAGTGCAGAAAAAAAAAGAATAATCGAATGAGCTTAAGAGATTATATAAGATAATCCTGCAGTTGAGAGGGCTTAGCAAACAGAACGCTTGTTATAGTAAAGATTAATCGAGAAGAATCTGACAATATGAAGCATAAATTAGATTAAATTTTATTGTTAGCAGAAGCAATCAGGGGCGAGATAAACAGAGACAAGATTATCAAAAAGTCATTCCGTAAAAGAAAGGTGATCGTAAAGGTTAGAATTATATGAATAGAACTGAAAGAAAGTATCAACTAGTCTTTTACTAAAAAGTGAATAATATGTATTCTAGAATATATATATATATATATATATATATATATATATATATATATATATATATATATATATATATACTGAAAAAAATACTTAAATACTTGAATTACGAGATCGGCGAGGCTGAACTTCATACTCTAAAAGAAAACTGTGAACCAAACATGATGACACAGCGAACAAGTTCAGGTGCGAGTGAAGGTGCTCCAGGTTTTAACACTCACAATAACTATATTTTCACTGGGCCACATTCTTTGCTGAGGCTTTAATGTACAACTGGACACTCCCTCTGGCTGCAACTCGATTACTCATCCTGTCATAAGCAATCATACAAGTTGTATAAGAAAGGAATGAAACATTTTTAAGTTTATATATATATATATATATATATATATATATATATATATATATATATATATATATATATATATATATATATATGTGTGTGTGTGTGTGTACATCGTGTGAAGTCACCTCTAGCAAGGCTGTGCCATTGGGAGACTTGTCGAAGAACTTCTATCACTAAAGTAGTCTACATTTCGTTTCTACTGGAAGCAGTGCGGTTTTGAACTGCAGGAGACTTTGTCTATCTGTCTATCAAATATGTATATATATATATATATATATATATATATATATATATATATATATATATATATATATATATGTATATATTCCTATGAGTCCCGTGGACCCATAGGAATATCTTGATCACGCGCAAAATTGTGATCCTTTCCAATATATATATATATATATATATATATATATATATATATATATATATATATATATATATATGAATTTCTCTTTTTCATATTTGTCTTTTCCCGCGTTAGCAAGGTAGCGCCAGGAACAGACAAAGAAATGGCCTCATTCGCTCACTTCCATTTTCTAGCTGTCGGGCGTAATGCACTGAAACCACAGTCCCATGTCCACAACCAGCCACTTCCTATGTCCTTGTTCAATTTGTTGAAAATATGTCTATCATGTGCGAGCCTTACATCCTTCTGTTTGTTCAGGCTTCGAACACTCACAATCTTTTTCACTCCATCTTTCCATCTTCAAGTTGGTCTCGCTCTTCTCCTTGTCTCCTCCTCTTTTGACACATACATTCATTTTGCCAACCTGTCCACATTCATTGACGCCATATGTCCAAACCATTTCAGGACACCTTCATCAGCTATTTCAACCATACTTTTCTTCTAACTACTCTTCTCCCTTACCCTATCACATATTACTCTTTCAATTGTCCCCACTCCACATATTGTCCTCATACATTTCATTTCTAACACAATCATTCTCTTCTGCATTTTTTCATCTTATCCCCTGCCCCACATCCATACAACACCGTCAGGACTACTTTACCTTCAAACATATCCATCTTCGCTCTCCCATATAGTGACCTCTTTTTCCACATATTTCTCAAAGTTCTCAGGACCTTCGTCCCCTCCCAAGCACTGTGACTCGCTTTAGTTCCCATGGTTCCATTCTCTACCATATCCACTGCCAAGTAAACACTTCCCTCAAATTTTCTCCACTGAAATTCACACCCCAACTAATCTGTCTCCTTATGGTGCTAAACCTAAGAACCCTGCTTTTTATTCACATTTACTCCCCACTTTACTCCTTTCACACACTCTCTCGAACTAGGACAGCAGCTTCTGCAGTTTTTTACTAGAATCTGTCGCCATACCACCTCCTAGTCCTTTACAGTCCTGATAGACTCCATGCCAAATTTTTCTCCAACACCTCTGAAGTCGCATTCCTCACCGCCTCACTAGTAAACAGATCAAACAGAGAACCTACACTTGGAATTACTGACCCTCCTTTCTGTTAACACACTCTCCTTACTCGCTTGAAAAATACTCCTTACTGCTTCTAATAGTTTTCCTCCCACGCAATATATTCGCTACATCCTCCTTAAAACATCTCCCTCAACCCTATCATATGCTTTCTCGGGATACATAAATACCACATGTAAGTCCTGTTTTTCTGAGCATTTCTCACTTGCATTCTTCAAAGCAATCACTTTGGTAGCTCCGCTTTCCATATATATATATATATATATATATATATATATATATATATATATATATATATATATATATATATATATATATATGCATTTCCCAGTACGCGAAAAACGAAGTATACAATGTCGAGTAGAGTATGATCAGACAGTTATAATGTATCTTATTCATTTTTCATTTCAAAAGTAACCTATACGTACAGACCAGCTGCTATAGTTATTAAAAAATGCATCTCGCATTCACGCTCACCAACCCTACTGAAACAACAGGAACCCTGGTATTTATTTTGAAATTTATCTGACTCATCTGTAAAGATAATTCACTCGTCTGGTGTAAACTCAGCAGACTTATCCCTCGGTAATTCGAACACTCACCTTTGTCCCTCTTGCCTTAATACGATGACACTATGAGCAGGCATTACTCCAGTCCTCAGGCACCTCAGGTTGATCCATACATACATTAAAACTCCTAACTAACCTATCACAACACAGTCACCCACTTTCTTAAGAATTTCATGTGCAGTACTATCAACTCCAGTCGCGTTGCCATATTTCTTCACTTACACAAGGGTTTTACCACCTATCATTCTTTTCATCAAGCCATTTTGCCATGATTTTACCACTTCGTTTACCTTCCTGACCCAAGTAACGTATATTTGCAACCCTCATCATCACATTAAACTATCCTTCAAAGTACTCAGTCCATCTTCTCTTCATCTCATCTCTATTTCATCCTCCCCATTTTACCGAGTTTTCCATTTGTTCTCTAGTTTTACACATGATTAATCTCCTTCCAAAATATTTTGTCATTCACCCAAAGTCTCCTATGTCCTCTTTTTTCTTTTTAGCCACTGCACCTTCCTCTTGACCTCCTGACGCTCTGTCTTGTATGTCTCCTAAGCACTCGTACTCCTTCCTTGTGGGGAACATCCTTACACCTATACATATACATACACACTTATACATACACAATGTCCGCAAAAACCTTGTCTGATGTAAATATTTTCAAAGGCTGTCTTACTTGCATTTTAGTACTGTGTCATCTCTCCTCTGACCTTAATTACAATCTCCATACACCTGGGCGTGGGGTTAGCAGGGTTTCTGAATGATACCGGCTACAACCCTCTGGCCTCTTCACCCTTCCCTGCCTCGATAACACACACCTGAAGGAACTTTCATCGGAAAACATCACCTTCCGCCACTTTTGCGCAGTCCAGTCCTTGTATTACTTTGCAAATGTGAGTCGTTTTCGTTTCATGTTCTTTTTCTAAGCAGTGGTTTGACAACTGGCTTGTGAAAGGGAAGGTAAAGTTTCTTTTTTCGCAGGCGATGCTGAATGGTTCTTTAAGAGACGTTTCTTAGAAGTTTTGGGAAGGTTATCTTGAGTTCGGCGGCTGAGCTGCATGGTTGCTTCAATACTTCTTGTCTTAAGAAGTTATATGTAGATCCAGAAGGCTGCCTTCGACGACCAGGGATAGGTTTTGGTGATGGGATTACGTTGTCTGGGAGGCAACGAGCGCTGGCAAGTAGCCGCTTGATAGTGCGTTCTCAGCGTCCAGTGCGGCTAGAAATCTCCCCTTTACATTTTGTTGCTTCCAGACGAGAGTTCGTTTTTCTTTCCTTAGAAAGGTAAGAGTCAACCATCCTGTAGCACAGATGGGAGAAATACGGTGCCCAGAGGCGAGATTCTCTAAATAAAGTGGCAGTTGGGGTGAAATAACGACATCCTTCTCTAAAGATAGCATGAGGCACACTCAGGCGGGTTGTTTGTTGCTCATATCGTTAAGAAAACTAGTCTCAGCGACAATATGTACGACAGTTTCACCCTGAGAGCCGCGTATCGCTTTCGAAAATATATATGGGGGGAGGGGGCCAAGGATCATTTTGTGGACACACACACACACACACACACACACACACACACACACACACACACACACACATATTCATGTTTATATATTGTGCTTTATCGCCGTCTGCTAGTTGTTTATGCTATTTTTTTCCCTAGAATGTATAATTGGTGGCATACATCACTGATTACCATATCGTATAGGGAATGATCTACGTCATTTGACTGAACATAGAAAAGACGAGAAATGATTTGGGATAGTGTAGAGGCTCTATTGATATTAATCTAAGCACATTAGACTTGATGCGTCAGGTGCACACTGAACAGATGTTTTCATAAGATGGATGGATATGCCAACAATATTTTCAAGACCTTTAGCAAAGGAAAAAAAAAATACTTAAATGATATATGACATTAGAGTGGTAAGGTGTTTACATTGGATATCGTGAACGACTTACTATCAAAGAAAGTACCAAGCTGAATGGAGAAATGACGGCTGAAGTGAATGAACAAAGTTGCAGAGGAGGGAAAACTCCGGAAGCGTAATAACTGACATTTCCTTTTGCTTGGATCAGCATTATCTCAACTTGTATTCGAAGATTCATAAGAAAAACGTTTGTGTTTTCGTATCAAATATCTATACTGGACGAACGTTATATTCTTACAATATCACACGAATGCATATTACCTTTTTAGATACGATTATGAACATTGCCCCTGGATACTGAGTTCACTTTTTCTGCACAGGTGTCGTTAATGCACGTACCTTGCCTGCTTGATAGTGGAGTATCAAGTGTTCAGTTCACTTTCTTAATCTATAATCTTGCGCCGATGTATCATCATCACGACCTGCTCCATAATGCAAATTGATTTCTAGCAAGAACAATAATGCCTGATACTGAGTAAAGTTTAAAGAAATATTCTGAACGAGACAATATTCATGATACTCAGTATCCAAGTATCTTGAGATACAGTGACTATCATCATTAGTGATTTCATTGTTCTATAATCTATTCCACCCCTTCCGAGGTTCTTAGACAAGTAATCACTTTGGGAGTCTGGCATTGCAAAGTCTAGCAATTTTGAGTCATACTGACCATGAGCCCCATTTGTCCTAGAGTATTCAAGTGTGCATCAACAATTTCGTATGTTGGACAATTGTATGAATCAACAGAGATACATGACTAAATGGTAGATGTGGAGGTAGGATATTCATGGTGAAAAATATAAACAGCTCCTACGCAGGGAAATCCATCCAGGATGATTGTTCGCAAAATGAATTACAGACACAAAAGATATCCACAACGATATCTGGAAAAATATATCAAGAACGGCAGGTTGGACTCCTCTGAAGAAAGATATATTGTGAGCTGTACTTTGCTCCGTCAAAGGTGGCTTTGTTACCTCAAGCGGGTGACGTCAGGTAACAATATATATATATATATATATATATATATATATATATATTTTTTTTTTTTTTTTTGCTTTGTCGCTGTCTCCCGCGTTTACGAGGTAGCGCAAGGAAACAGACGAAAGAAATGGCCCAACCCACCCCCATACACATGTATATACATACGTCCACACACGCAAATATGCATACCTACACAGCTTTCCATGGTTTACCCCAGACGCTTCACATGCCTTGATTCAATCCACTGACAGCACGTCAACCCCGGTATACCACATCGCTCCAATTCACTCTATTCCTTGCCCTCCTTTAACCCTCCTGCATGTTCAGGCCCCGATCACACAAAATCTTTTTCACTCCATCTTTCCACCTCCAATTTGGTCTCCCTCTTCTCCTCGTTCCCTCCACCTCCGACACATATATTCTCTTGGTCAATCTTTCCTCACTCATTCTCTCCATGTGCCCGAACCATATCAAAACACTCTCTTCTGCTCTCTCAACCACGCTCTTTTTATTTCCACACATCTCTCTTACCCTTACGTTACTTACTCGATCAAACCACCTCACACCACACATTGTCCTCAAACATCTCATTTCCAGCACATCCATCCTCCTGCGCACAACTCTATCCATAGCCCACGCCTCGCAACCATACAACATTGTTGGAACCACTATTCCTTCAAACATACCCATTTTTGCTTTCCGAGATAATGTTCTCGACTTCCACACATTCTTCAAGGCCCCCAGAATTTTCGCCCCCTCCCCCACCCTATGATCCACTTCCGCTTCCATGGTTCCATCCGCTGCCAGATCCACTCCCAGATATCTAAAACACTTCACTTCCTCCAGTTTTTCTCCATTCAAACTCACCTCCCAGTTGACTTGACCCTCAACCCTACTGTACCTAATAACCTTGCTCTTATTCACATTTACTCTTAACTTTCTTCTTTCACACACTTTACCAAACTCAGTCACCAGCTTCTGCAGTTTCTCACATGAATCAGCCACCAGCGCTGTATCATCAGCGAACAACTGACTCACTTCCTCGCGTGTCGTAGAAAGCGACTAGAGGGGACGGGAGCGGGGGGCCAGAAATCCTCCCCTCCTTGTATTTTTTTAACTTTCTAAAATGGGAAACAGATATATGTATATATATATATATATATATATATATATATATATATATATATATATATATAGTCATACTTGATCGCCGTTTTCCACGTTATCGACACAGAGCAAGGAACAGATGAAGAAAGGCCGCATTCACTCACATCCATTCTCTAGCTGTCATGTGTAATGGACCAAAACCATACTCCCCCACTGTCCACAACCAGGCCCCACAAACCTTTCCATAGTTTCCCCGGGCCATCTCAAACGCCCTGGTTCAGTCCAATGACGGCACATCGATATATATTTATTACGTGATGTTGTACTTCATCTGCAAGAGGTGAAAAAGTCACCTTTGGCGGGGCTGTATCATTGGAATTAGGATAATACGTTGGACCAATAATAGCCTTCCCCTGGTCATCCAACAAAAAACAGAAAATCTACTTTTATTGTACTCATGTTTGCAGAGAAGGTTTGTCACTCATGACATCAATACTAACATTATTCGTGTTATTCCTCTTTATGCTGTTTTACTATTACTGATTCAAACTCATATAAACATAAGGGGAAAAATATGTATGTGTAGCAGTATTGGTAGAGACCAAACTCGTGTTTACACTAATAAGTGTAGCCTCGAGTTACGTAGATCAGATGAGGACTAGTTAGTAAAGATTGGCTTAAGATATACTTAGGTTATCATTTCTCAGAACTGCGGTTCTCCTTAACACTTTGTTGTGTAACTAAGGCAACAGCCTGAAGAGCTGGAGACAATTCCATTCAATAATCTTGGAGATGCTTCCTTTGCAGCAAGTCAGCGAAGAATAGTGTGGATGAGATATGGATGTTTGTAGAGAAGAATGAAGGGCTTTAGTGTTCGATACGACACAAAGAAGGCATAACGGGAGTGTGAGGACAATAATGAAATGAAATGATACAAAATGAAGGGTTACGTTATGCTTCACAAGAATCAGTGTAGATTTACACTAAGGATTGAGAGGATTGTGAACGTCTTCTAAAGGATGGAGGGCTGCATGGAAGATGGAACTGAGGAAACTGGTGGATGAGTGTATAAGAGAGGGGAAGAAAACCATCATTTGAAACCAGTCTATTAGGTTTTGCTTATGAGGCGACTGGTAGCACACTGCAGACAAGGGAAAAGTGTTTTTGATTATGGGATCGCAGTACCATACACATGAGCAAGGCGCTGCTCTGGGCAATTATAGACTCTGGTATTAAAAGGATGTCATGTGTTCAAGCAGCAATTATAATTTTAACAAAATTACGTGATGATGAGTTTTGCTTGCCTTCTGAACTGCCTATTCAGTATCAAAACCTTATTACTGGTGTGGTTTGCTAATGATATCAAGGCCCCGTCATGAGTGCTCATGTTAGTAATGGTGATTACTGATGATATCAAAACCATATCATAAACTTCAGTTTTGTTAGTGTTCGTGTTTAATTGGTGAGATTAGTACTACAGTATCCAGGCCAATGTTTTAATATGGTGTTTTGCTGGCGATATTGAAAGATCATGATATCATGACTATATCATCACAGCTACAGATGATAACATTTCTGCTAAGTTATGATAACAAGATCATATCTATAGTATGAGTGTTGGTAATGTTTTGTTTACTAATAGTTATGAGAACTTCCTGCAAGTGTCGGGGAACGGATCTGTTCATTTTTTGTCTGTTTTCTGTTTTTTTCCTGATTTCATCAAAGCTTTATCTTTAACGCCAGTGATAGTACCATTATCATTTACTGATGATATCATTATGCCACTCGTAATGTTTGACATGTTCGTCTTTAGCGTTCTTAAACATTGCATATTTCATTTAGTAAAGTAAGAAAAACAGTTTGTTAACGACGTTTAAAGTTTTTTCATTTGTGACAGTGTTGGTAATACTGTTGTGTCCTGGGATTCAGAAGGTCCCATCATTGGTTCACGCTGGTGATGATGCTACATGCTGGGACGCGAGGGACATTAAGATCTTATACGCAACGTCTGTATTGTATTTTGCTATTTTTTGGTGGTAAGAAGACCTCGGGATCAAAGGCACTGCTTTATTATAGTGCTTGCTGATAATATCAAGACCTTATAAGTAAAGGCAGTGCTTTATTATAGTGCTTGCTGATAATATCAAGACCTTATAAGTAAAGGCAGTGCTTTATTATAGTGCTTGCTGATAATATCAAGACCTTATAAGTAGAGGCAGTGCTTTATTATAGTGCTTGCTGATAATACTAAGACCTTATAAGTAAAGACAGTGCTTTATCATAGTGCTTGCCGATGGTATTAAGACCTTATAAGCAAAGTCAGTGCCTTGCCATACTGCTTGCTGATAATATTATGACCTTATAAGCAAACGTGGTGCTTTTTCATACTGCTTGCTGATAGATTTAAGACCTTATAAACAAAGACAGTACTTTACTATACTTATAAACAAAAGCAGTGCTTTATTATACCACTTGTTGATAGCATTTTAATCAGAAACTATGCATTACTGTAGTGTTTGCTGATGATATTAAGATTTTATGATCGAGGGGCAGTTTTACTTAATTACTCTGCTTGCCTAGGTTACTCTACCTTGTCATTAACCTCCTCTATGGATTAGTCCTAACGACACCGCCTAATATGGTACTCGTAATTGCATTTGCCTTATCGTTTACCGTAAATCTGTTGCAAAGAGCTAACACTGTAAATGTAATGGGCTGTATCGTAGTTGCATGTCAGCCAGTGAAATTGAACGCAGCATCCTGGGGTATAGTTTGGGATAGCTTAGGCGGTGCTTGATCCACGTAAAACTCTTTTGCGAATACGTTTGTAGATCTGTCTTGGAAGCAGCAAAAGTAAAAAAAAAGAAAAATAGATTAAGTATAATTCAGAGAGAGAGAGAGAGAGAGAGAGAGAGAGAGAGAGAGAGAGAGAGAGAGATAATGGTTTGCATTTTACATAAGTTTACATAAGACAGACAGACAGACAACAAGAGGCCTGATTGGGCCATAACTGAGTTGAATTACGGAAACAAAATATCGTGTCACAGAATAAGACATGATTATGGAGAGGAAGCATTTGGCAAGTTAAAATGTAAGCAGAGAAAATCAGCATGAAAACTGGACTCCCTAACTATACAGACACAAGGACAGAGGCAGAGCCGTGCTGCTGTCTATTCAGCTTGAAACTAAATCAGATCCAAGTGTCGAACACACACACTACCCGGGTTCCGTTCTTGTCCTTCATTTGGCATCTTCTTTCCCTGTTCTATCAGACTCTGCTATCAACATTTTGAAGGCATTTCTCTAATTGCTAAGGCTACTTCAAAAGCTTTTTGACACGTTTTGAGAACAGGCTGTTCAGTGATGTAGAGAGTCCATTCGTTTCTTTTTACTGGAGGAGTAATTGTGAATTCAATTTTTTACTTCCAATCCTAACGTTCTATCCTGTAGACGAGTGTGACCTGTTCAGAGGGAGCCTGGATCTCATGGGATGGGGGGTGCGTCAGGTGGAATAACACGCCCGAACCCCCTAGGCGCAGTGTTTAGGTCCCTCATCACCAGCGGGTTCGCCCCAGAGCATAGGACCCACACCTACTGAGTTGTAGGGAGGTTACATCTCAAACAACAAACTGTGACATGTTATGGACTACTCTTTTGATGACGACTAAATGTACCCAGTCCCCAAGAATTCGTATTGAGACCAAGTTGTCTCATTAAGACCTTTAATATTTACCCCATAACTTCATCTCCTGTATGCCTAAATTCGCATGACAGTTATGTATCTGTACTGAGTCGTATAGCCACGGTCCACCCTTGAAATTTTACTTATTTACGAGTGACTGTCCAGTTGTGTATGGTTGCCGATCTAATTTGTAATGTCTGACATTCCTTTACAGTTAACATGGTTTGATGCGAATATTATATGTGCCAACTAATGATTCCATCTTTTAAAGCAGCGATTCGTGTTTTATATATATCATTGCTCTCCCAGCAACCACAGAGTGTACAGACCTATACACTGTTCTTACTAGTCTTAACGATTGTTTCTTTGCTAATATGACTCGTCACCGTAGACCACATAAAAAAAAGCTATCTTCTCATAAGTGAAATGTCGATCATCTCTCTATCTAAACATTCTGAATTCGCTTTCTAATCACTTCAGTATTCTTGGTCTATTCATTGCTCATCGTCTTTAATGTATTCAAGTAACTATCTAGAGTACTTGAACCCATTTTCGGTATTCGTTAGTGTTATTCACAACGAGATGTCCACCTGTAACAAAGTTTGGCTCGTCTAAACAATAAGCGCAGCATCAAAATTTGGGTACGTACAAAACCGATTTTTATCAGCTGTCAATAACGAATACCGACGATTCGAAACTCATTTTCAGCCTTTCTCTTCTTCCTCTCAGCCAATCACTATCTAACTGTTCTTTTTCCCTCGTCATGATGCATCGGTCGTGGTCAATACTCTAGTGATGTTCATCTCATCAGCTGAGTTGCTTACAACTACAAACCTTCTCATCAATTCCCTGTGTAACTCCGTTATATACGAATATCCTTCTCAGTATCACCGCTCATTTCTTTCAAGCTTCTTCAATGGAACTCCCTTTCCGTATACTTTTTTCTGTGTATCATACCTTGCATCTCGTAACATATAATCCAACCCCAATATCCTTTACCATATTTAGAAAGCGATACCGTATGTCTGTGCGTCCCTACAGCTGTATAACATCACCTCCCTTCCTGGAACGAAGCAAAACATAACATAGCCAACTATTGATATGAAGAGTGTGACTAAGGTTAGTCTGCTCTCAACCCACTTTATTTACCCAGGGTCACTACGTGCTGAGACGTCAGTCACTTACCTGAGGACTGCACTGTCATTCATGTGTTCCACTGTTATCCAAATTTCATCTCACGATCCCAAAGTCTCTACGTCATTGATGGGATTCCTCCTTGGTACGAAGGGCCAAAAAGAAGTTGAATAACATAACTCATATGACAAAATGCCTGGGACATTCCCTCATCTCCAAAGGTTAACTCCAGTCGTTCAAAAGCAGCTGTATCGTCCTCAGTTCACCAAAGTTACTCATTCGTCTAGATTTTTACTGTGACATCCAGATGTCAGTCCCTCATCAGAACATCAATCCATCGTCGACAACTCATTCCGCCATTTGTCTTCATCATCACCAAGAAGTATGTCATTATTACGTTTAAGTATCATATAACATGAGAGGCATCCTATCATCCAATTATCACACCGACATCTGAAAGTCATTCTGTCATCCAAAGGTCATTTGTCATTCTGTTACCTCTGGGAAATGGATGAACCTCTCTCTCTCTCTCTGCTGAGGAGGAAGGCGACAAACAGTGTACTTTTAACTCGTTCCTGTTTTTGTTAAGGTCGGAAAAAAAAATATCACGCATCTGATCTCCATGGCTGGATTTTTCATGCACTGATGTATGGTAATTTGTTCGAAGAAAATACTGTTTATAACTGATATACATTTATGCTATGTAAGTAGAATTTTTCTCTATTGCCTTCTTGGGTTAAACTTTAGTCATATCTCTTTAAATATCACTGAACATCTATTATGATTAACGCACGAAGACGAATTAATACCATGGAATTGAGTTAAGATAAACTTCACTTTGTTGAAGGTAACATTTTAACATCTTTTTAACTTTATCTAATTAGGATTTCCTGATGTATATCATACTGGTTCGCCGCTTCCTGTGTTTGCGAGGTAGTGCCAGAAGCAGTCAAAGAAAAGGCCTCCTTAGCTCATATCCATTCCCTAGCTGTCATATATAATGCACCGAAACCACAGCTCCTTAACCACAACCAATCCTCACAAGTCTTTCCATGGTGGCTCTTGGCTGCCTCATATGAACTGGTTCAGCTCATTAACAGCACATCGCCCCCTGTGTAGCCAACCATATTGCTCCAGTTCGCTCTGTTCTGTGCACGTCTTTCATCTTCCTGCATGCTAAAGGCTCTGAGCATCTTGAGCTTTGTCTCACCTAGAGTTACAACATCCAGGATCTTTTCCTCAAGCACTCTAATTATCTCTTATTTTCTCATCCTGTTCACATCCACACACATTCAGACACCCTAGCCTGAGCCTTCGAGGAAGATTAGCACGCCTCGCTTGGCTGCATTTTCTGTTCCATCTTTTAGAGATCGAACTACAAGAAGTAGGGTGGGGTTAGGTGGGTGGGGGTGCGGAGGTGGAGGTGGGGCTCATCTCCCCCGTTCCCGCTCCTCTAAGTCGCCTTCCACGTCACGTAGGAAGGCGACTAAGAGAGAAAGAGTCTACAAAAGGAAAATGTTCTTCCCTCCATACATTTTCAAATGCGATTCATGGCTAAGGTTTATTGTGAGTACAATTATATGATGCTCTTAGGGTGAAATCATCGTTCAACTGGTTGCTGAGAATGGTGTTTCTGACGGTGTGAACACCAGCAACCTGCCTTTAGGCTGTTTTGAATGAAGTTCTTTCTTTACTCTTCCTGGCTGTTACTTCAGTTTGAGAATTTCGCTTCTGGGCGCAGTACTTTTTCCATGTGTGCTTCAAGATCGTTGGCTCTTGCTTTCCTAAAGAGAAGAAAGCCTGGAGGCGAGAGATTGTAGGCACACGTGAGACTTTTAAACGCACTGGGCACTCAGAACGCAAGACTAGGCAGTTGCTTCCTCATCAGTGCCTCGCCTCATTCATGAGATCAAGACCCTATGTACCCAAAACATGGGCTTAGAATACTTCAGGAACCTTGCCAGTTCCATTCCCAGACGTCTGCTGATGGTAGTGAAGGTTAGAGATGACAAAGTACTGAAATCTAAGTGAGACATCGCCTTTGAGAATGTATGGGAAGCCGGACAAAGTTTATTGCTACAAGCTTTTTCCTGGAGCTACCTCACGTGCCTGGGAGAGAGCAAATTAGAACTAATAGAGAAGATCCAGAGGAGAGCAGCAGAGATGGTAATGGAATTAGGAGAGTTGAGTTACATAGAAAGGTTAGAAACCTTGAACCTGTTCACCATGAAAGAGAGAAGAGTGAAGGGTTATAGGATCACAGAATTTTAAATTTCAAATCAGCTTTTTGATGTAGACAGCGACCAGTTCTTCGAAGGATGCTGGACCGTAACGTAAGATAATAAAAGTGTCAGAGAGGATGGAAAGAAGTACTTCTGTGATACAACTGAAGGGAAAGAGTAGAATAAATCGAATAAGGAAATAGTAAATGTGGATACCATACAAAATCTCAAGAGATAAAACTCCACGAGTGGAAAACTCCCTCCCCATATATAGTACAAATAGGTAACCACAAATAGGTGACTTGATACTAATAACATTACTTGGAAGACGCTCAAATGAAGGCTTAATGGAAGAAATATAGTCGATTTAGTCAGTTTTAATACTAACTCAAAAATATCTAACCAGACTCATCAAATCCCGGTAATGGAATAATACATACATTTTGAATATTTCAACATGTACTGTAAACTGTCAGTTCCTCTCCAAGATATATTTTCAGTCATCCAGTGATCCCAGCCCTAGACTGACCGACTACTACTGAACTCTGTGATTAATCTAACCTCGTCAGGGGTATGCAAGGCGCAATCAGTTGGTCATATCTTTTTTGCAGTTGTCTAACTCGATCATTTGTCCTCACCTCCGGACCCCTTGCGATGCACGCCCGTAGGTGAGACTGACAGAGGAGTGATGGTGTTAATCCTAGACCGATTTTCGATTAATATTCAATGATTGTTTGATGGATGGGAGACAACACACGTCTGCTTCGGGGAGCAAACAGTGGCCTGAATTTGCAGTTAGTTAGGATAGGAATTCATTATTTTCTTTCGTTTTACTGTTACTGTTCTGGTCTTCTACTGTCGCCTTTCTTGATCTCAGCATTTATCATCATTACATTTTGACTCGTAATCTGTTCTCTGACAATCGTATATGGCAGTTTCCTCTTTTTCTCTAAATCTGTTTCTGTGTGATTACTATCTGTGAGTTGCCCCGTCTTTTATGCTTTTACTTTGTGTATGTATGCTCGCATACACACAAGCACACACCTCAGCTGAAGTCAGCCTGTTTGAGTGTGTGTGTGTGTGTGTGTGTGTGTGTGTGTGTGTGTGTGTGTGTTTCGGTACTCGTTGCGTGCCTCTGAGTATTCAAATTTATTCATTTTAAGTGTGTGTGTGTGTGTGTGTGTGTGTGTGTGTGTGTGTGTGTGTGTGTGTGTGTGTGTGTGTGTGTGTGTGTGGAGAAATTTGAGCAAATAAGCTTGAGAGTGATTTACAGTGCATCAACCCTTTACTACAAAAGCCTTAAAGGGAAAGAAATTGTAAGCGAAGAGAATGTCAGGGACTTTGTAGTTACGATAAACGTTTTTCTTCTTATCCCACGTCAGAGATGTGTTACCAGGAACAGACAAAGAAATGGCCTCATTGGAGCCCATCCGTTCTCTCGCTGTCGTGTGTAATGCACCGAAACCACAGCCCCCTGTTCACAACCAGGCGACGCAAACCTTTCAGTTGTTACCTCAGGGCTGCTTTATATACCCTGGTTCAGTCAGTTGACAGCACGTTGCCCCCTGTATACTACACCGCTCCAGTTTACTTCATCCCGTGCACGCCTTGCACCCTCTTGCATATACTGTTCCCTGATCATTCAAAACTTTATTCGCTCTGTCCTTCCATGCGGATACATGACGGGATAGGTTTGTAGGCGCCGCAGTTTGGGAAAAGGGCAGATTTGGGACAAAATATAATACAGCAGCGTGAGATCAAATCTCAGGTGGAAGCAGGGAATAAGGCAGGTAGCGAAGATGTTATGACAGTTCAAGTTGAGGTAGCAGACTCCCCACTGCCAGTGCTACGTACATACACACCAACGAAAAAATAGTCAGTCTTGTATCAGAATATTCTGTGTTAACGCCCGGAGTATGCATTCAAATTTTTGGAGTTAGAAATAATTGCATTGTAAGAAGATTATCATATAATTCGTATTTCGGAATCTTGGCTAGATGCTAGAAATACAGATTTCCTCGCCGAATACGCCATTTCTGGGCACATTATATTTCACAGTGATACAGGGGATAAAGTAGGTAGTATTCTCGTGCACTTTGTAAAAGCTTATCTTAATCCAGTGCTGAGAAACTGTTGTTGCTGTTGATGAAATCGACTTAATCTTTTTGTGGAAACCAATGATAAGTTTCGAGAAAAAATTACTGTAGGATTAGCTTGTAGGTCCCCAGCACAGACACCAGAGGTCGCCGAAAGTGTATAGGATCAGATAGCAGATGCTAGCAATGAAAGCGATTTGATCATAGTAAGAGATCCTAACATACTATTATCTACGTAGAGAGAATCTCTTCCCTGCAGCTCAAGGCGTGGGCTTTACCCTAGTAGATATACTTGATACTGCCTAATGCAATGTGTTGTATTCCCACGCGCGACGAAAATATAGTAGATTTATTTCTAGCTGCATATGAAGATCTTGTTGACAGTGTTGAAGCCCTAAAAGAAATTTAAAAAAGTGATAACATGCAAATTACTTTAGAGTTAATGTTCAACATTAACTGTAATGCTGGTGAACATGAGAGTCACGAAAAAAAAAGAAAAATAGACTCGCAAATTTTAAAGATCTTCGTAGTGCTCTTGACAGGCAAACTTGGAATGATATCATAAATGAAAGTATTGCAGATGTAACGTGGGTAAGCTTCAGTAAAACATTCAAAGCAGTGGAGGGATCATTTGTGCCAAAGCGTGGTAGACGGTCCTTTGCCGTTGCGAAGCTAAGTTGGAACGATGACATAATGAAATATCTATTATCTAAGAAATCAGTAATAGAAATTCAGAGAGACCGATAACCAGCTTGACAGAGCAAAATATGTAAGTCTGCGCAGAGAAACTAGGAGATTTATACGTCAATATAAAGAGTATGTTGAAGAAAATAGTAAAAGAAAGCCGAAGGAGTCTTATGGATATGTTAGAAGCAAGAAGGTCATCAACTCAGTCAATTGTTTCATATATAACTGAAAATGATGTTTTAGTCCATAACAACGAAGACTTGGCAAAGATCTTAAATGAATATTTTTTTCGCATCTGTATTTTACAAATGATGATACAACTCATATCCCGAAAAGAGTTCTAGTTCTAGGGTTGGAAAACATTTTGTGAGGCATGGACATCAGAGATGAAGATATAGTATCAACACTAAACGGAACAATAGTAGTTGAAAAAGTGGGCCCGGAAAAGTTTTTTTTTTTTTCCCCGAGGACAATGAAAGCGGCGAAAAATGAGATAGTCAAAACCTTGACTTCTCTCTTCAGTAAGTCACTTGCTAAAGGGAAGGTTCGCGAGGAATAGAACCTTACCAATGTAACATCCATTTTGAAAAAGAGAAAAAGCAACAAATCCCTGCCCGAAAATCATAGGCTAAACATCTTGATGTCTGTGCTTGATAAACTTATGGATAGCATCATTTGCGATAAGACTGTAAACCAGTTAGAGGACCACCATATACAAAATGAGTCTCAGCAATGTTTTCGAAAAAGAATTTCCTGCTTGACAAATCTGCTCGATTTCCTTAATGATATAATCAACTTGGATGATAAAAGTAAAGCACTGGATATCATCTATCTGAATATTCAAAAAGCATTGCGATAAAAGTCCACATCAAAGATTACTAACTAAATTATATCGCATGGTATAGATGAGGGATGTAATACGATGGTTAGGAAATGAGCAAACAAGGAGTTGTGATTAACTGTTAAACAAAAGAATGGTTAGATGTAACAAGTGGTGTACCACAAGGATAATGTCTTTGAACTGATCCTGTAACTTTCTCTTGACCTCCTGCCTCTTTCACTTGTACATCCATTCACTCGCACTTCTCTCTCAGAAACGTCCACATACCTTTCTTATATCTGGTAGATGCCTGTCCATTACTGCTACTACTACTACTACTACTACTATCTCTCTCTCTCTCTCTCTCTCTCTCTCTCTCTCTCTCTCTCTCTCTCTCTCTCTCCCCTCCCTTTCTCTCATTTCCCACTCTTTTTTGTGCATCTGTTTTACCATCCCCCTTCCCTATACTGACTTAGCAACAAACATATATTCGTATCCCACAGATCTTGAAAAATCTCTTCATCTCCTCAACTTTTCTCTCTGTCCTTCTTTCTAGATTTTCTATACTGTTTGTCGCAGAAACAGGACGATGTACCTTGATCATTTATCTTTCGTAATCTTTCTTATGATTAGACTCCCAGTTATGGCTTCATTGTCCAAGACTTCTGTTATCATTTTACCTAACCTTGAGGACGGTTCTGCTTTTCTGAAACGTTGTCATCAAAAGCTTTTAATCACTGTTTGGTTCCGTAAAAATCATTTTTAAGCAATCTGGAGGAAGACGAAATTTTCGATACAAAACCTGTCCCTCATATTACCAACAATTTGTTTATTGAGGCGTTCTGATCCTTCAAGTTCTTTCACATTACTGTACAAACTTACGAACAAGATGTTACACACAACAAGATGTTACATATTTATATTATAAATGTCGTATTTTGTGTAGGTCAACGTTGTTAGTCAAAAAGGTATATCTTCTGTATCGAAGAGATACATGCTGTGCATTTAGATACACTGAGGTGAGTATGACTACGTGGCTGAGGAAATGAATACACGATGGTGTGGTAGTGTGTGACATCCAGTGTGTGTGTGGATTTATCTAATGTTATACCTAACCACAAGGATATCATTACGTTATGCGTCCTTCCCGGACAGCAGGTAATACGTATTGATAACAAATGTAGGAAAATATGAGACACTTCGTTCGTTGTTAGTCATATGGAGACACGGCGCACTGTCACCCAAATTCAAGAGATGATGATGATGATGATTTAAGTGCATGTGTTGTTTTAGGTCATAGAGGTCATGCTTCGTCAGGGATAAGGCTTCCATGTTACAAGCATTTATCACTGTGTGTAATGACACAGGTTATTCTAAAATCACATACAAGCTGGAACGACAAACGTGTATGCTATATCCATGTTCTTTTTCCATCCACAAGCACGTTTCAAGGCATAAACTCACTTAAGTGATTTCACACACACACACACACACACACACACACACACACACACCATTAACCCCAGCATCGAAGTCATAAAATACAACATTGGGTTCACCGTGCGCCGCCACACACCTAGACGATGAAAACATTTAAAGTCATCTCGCAAATAAGTGGTAGTTAAAAACCGGAAAATGACTCCCTGAACATACTCTGAGCCCGGTTGTCGTGTTGCCTCTCAATATTTCCTAAGCCATTTTGTGAAGTTTACTGACGTGTAAGAGTGTAAGTCGTGACACTGTCTTTTGTTCACATGAATTTATTTAAATAACTAGGAAAATAATGGGTCGTTCACACCCTCATCATTCACACATCCTGACTCCACACAAGCTGTGGGGAGAGGAGAGTGTACCAAGATGGTCTCCACGGCCCACATACCTCTCCTCCGGACAGTCTTCAACGCCTGTGTACAAAACCAAACTGCCCACTGTTAACAATCACGCGGTGTCAGTGGTGTACACTTGGTCAGTGGTTAAGTTTACGAGGGACTTCACCTCTGGTGGCAGGGTCGGATGTGTGTTAACACCCACTTCAGTCAAGGGTATTGATGCGGGGAAGCGAAGGCATATACTCGTATATTCTTTTCTTTACTTTCAGTTCTTACTACTTGAGAGAAATAGATATATAGATAGATAGATAGATAGATAGATAGAGAGAGAGAGAGAGAGAGAGAGAGAGAGAGAGAGAGAGAGAGAGAGAGAGAGAGAGCTTGGCATGGAAGGTGTTAGCACTTCGTTAGCTAAGTGGAGTCATCACAGGGGTGTGTAAGCTGGTACAAGGAATTGTTTCTCGGCTGTTATGAAGAAATTGATGGATGTAAATTATCATATCCTCATATAGATCTTTCACAAAGATTTGATTGGTCATTAGTACAGACTTCTGGTTCGTCCAAGATCTGATCTTATTTGTAGAAACTTCGGAATCTTGAAATAGCTAGGTCCCATGTCTTCATCCTGACCTCCACCACAAACACCCAATGCAACCAAGATGTTACATAGGTCCTCCACACACACACACACACACACACACACACACACACACACACACACACACACCAGAAAGACTTTAACACCGGCTATAAATCAGCCAAATATTTTTAAGTAGAAATTACAACAAAAAAAAATCTGTCGTCCTAAATGTGTTTTGTGCAATTATCGGCCACGAGAACCCCACCTAAAATAGACTAAGATTGAGAATTTCCATAACATCCGGCTTAGAGAAGATAATGTTTATGTCCACTCAAGCTTGTCCAAGCACCTCTTTTTTCCCCTGATGGAAATAATCCGCTGGGTCATTAGACTCTTGGAGCTTCATAACACTGAAATTATACGAATTATCAGCAGTAAAGCATTCTCGTAGAGGTAAAGAATTTCTGATGGTGTCCCTTAACTTTATATCTAAATGGCACAACTCTTTCCATTGGATTTATGACTGGGTTGCTTATGTTTTAAGATTGATCACACTGGTTCATAATTGGCTCATATTTGGTCTGCAGCTGTTTATGTTTTATCATTTAATGACTTGATTAGAATTTGTTATCTGTGTAATATAAGATTCGTTTACTCTTTACTCATATTTGAATTATCGTTTATTTTTTTTATCTTACTTCAGATAACAGGTTTATCTTTTTTTCGTATATGTTTTGAACTGGTTTATGCTTCCTCTACATCTTTTCCACTTAGCCATTCACTCTTCACTAATTCAGTCGTTTTCATATCGTGTTGGAACTAATTCAGTCATTTTCATATCGTGTTGGAACTAATTCAGTCGTTTTCATATCGTGTTGGAACTAATTCAGTCGTTTTCATATCGTGTTGGAACTAATTTCTACAAGGTATATGTTTTCGAAAGTCTGTCTCCACCCAGTTTAAAGACTCTTCTCCATTGCCATAAAATTTCATAACATTTGATGAGTAAAGGGTTTGTATATCTCTCCTGGATCTGTTGTACTTTTCAGTTCCCACTGTGCTATTGGCTATATGAAGTATACACATAACCTACCTGAAGTATGTTGGTTTTTGTAAGTTTTAATGATGATTAGATGGTCGGCAGAGCAACGCAGAAAACACGGGACTCATGACTTGTCATTAAGCAATGTTTTTCATTTTCATACTAACATTCGAACTATGTTTCTAAAAATAGAGGAAAAAGTGAAAACTCTACATAAATATCTTGTAATATGATGCATCCACGATGAGGGATAAGAAGAGGAAATAGATGTGTGATCAATGGATACCATGTATAGTAACGCTGATGGATTATAGCTATCTATACAATGATACTATAGCTATCTATACAATTATATACACATAGAGTATGATGACTCTTCAGTATGATGCAGTCGCTGTGGAAAGTGTGAGCAGAGATTACTTTCGATAAGCTCTTAATATGAACAGTGAAAGCTCGTGTCTAGAATTATTTTGTCGCCCTCCCCAACTTAAGAAAAAAAGAATCTACCGGAATGAATGTGATAACAATATTGTGTAAGTTATCCACTCTCCATATACGTGACACACACACACACACGTACAGCCACTAGTCGAACTGGGCAGAAAGAAACCAAATAGTGTTGGAATACTGGAGGCTAAATTTCCTGAAAAGGAAAGATCTTACCCACTTTGTTTACAAAAGAGGAAAAGAGAATACTTCCCATACTTACAAAGAGACAGCCTTAAGTTTCGGGATATACTGGTTGGTGGCCCATGCATGCAATACACAATGGAAGGAGTAACTGTAGGAACACATATGCATAGTAGTGTTGTTAATCTACGATATCTCAAAGATTACTAACGAACCAGAACAAATATATAGAGATAACAATGAGGAAACAATCCCGATGCTACATGAAGTGGTGAGACACACTCCTCAGCGATGGTAAAGTAATGATAATGAGAGATTTCAATTGTCTTGAGATTATACAGATGCACAGATTTTCACAGAGACAGAGTCATGGAGATATATATTTCTTGTTGTGGAAATAGATATGAATTCTTTCATCAGCATGCCACTGAGTACTCTAGAAACAGAGTGGTTGATGGAACACCATTACTAGATCATATATTCACACACAGTATATCATGGATATTGAAAATATCATATATGATATACCGACCAAAAAGTGATCATGTATTGCTTAAATCATTTGTTAACGTAAGAAGAACAGAGATGATACAGACTCCAAGATTATGTATTTAAATCATGGATACTAGAAGGAGGTAAACAACCATTTCAAACTTAGTTTGACGTTATGTAGTTCTGTGTTAGAGCTTGATGTAGTTATGATGGTTGGTTGATCAGTCACTGTGTTTTGTCAGGGTGTGATGATAGTCAATGCAATAACTGTAGACCATATCCTTATTGTATTTCTCGTTGCACTCAGTGCGTTGTATTACTATGTTAACGTTCAAGTCTACTGATTATACCCAGTGTACTTATGTTCAGCCGAGTGAACTGGACTCCCGCTGGAGTTATCTTCTCAAGGTGCCTGTCTCCGCTCGCAGGATCGGACCGTCAGAACTCTTAAGATATCTTAATCATAATCGAAATTCATGTAGGATGGAGTCATCTCTCAAGTCTCTACCGTCAGAGAGCCAGTTTATACAAGATATATTGTCAAGGATGGTATGAATGATGAACTCTGTATACAATAAAGTGAGTGGTTCCCTGAACAGGTGATTTCCATCCAATATAAATGTGCATAAGACATATTATGGTTTCGATTCAGGATGTGTTGCCTAATACTTCTTTCTCATAATATTTTCAAAGTGAATATTCTTTATTTTGGAGTGATTTGATTGCTAGAACTTCACCTGCTACACTGCAGTTCCGTGAAGAATCTGCCTTACTTTCTAAGAAGTATATCCCAAGATGTTTGAAACGTACTCGCAAGTTGGCTCCTTAAAATTCATGAAATTTGTTCACTAATTAGGTTTGTTGCCAGACAAAAGTAAGTGAAATCTCCAAACACAATCAGTTCAGGGAAGTTTTGAGCTAATGAATTTTTAAGTTGGAAACATAATGAAGGGTGAGCAGGCAGGTAGGCAGTTAGATAAACCAACACGAAACTGGTTCTTAACCACGCACCTCATCACTTAACCACCGCCTGCTGCACTGGTTACTTACCCACCTCCTGCTGTATTAACTACTTACCCACCGCCTGTTACAGCAGTTACCTACCCACCGCTTGCTGCACTGGCTACTTACCCACCTCCTGCTGTATCACCTACTTACCCACCGCCTGCTACAGCAGTTACTTACCCACCGCTTGCTGCACTGGTTACTTACCCACCTCCTGCTGTATCACCTACTTAACCACCGCCTGCTACAGCAGTTACTTACCCACCGCTTGCTGCACTGGTTACTTAATCATTGCTTGATACACCAATTACTTGACCACCGCCTGCTGCATTAGTTACCTTTCGAAGGGCTGTAAAGGAATACCTGTATATCCTCCTTCCTACTGAGGTTATCAGCACCATTATGTATGAACTGAACCAAAGAAAACCTTGATCATAGTTTACAAGACAGAAATAACAAATTCACCAAAGCAGGACTTCGTCTGATGTTGTCGTTGTTAGAATCATCCTTGAAAGAAAACTATGTGTCATACGTAAGTGGCTGATTTATTATTGTTGCACAATAGGGTCTGTTCCTTCTTCCTGTTACGCAGGCATTTTAGGCTTGGGGTAGAAGAACGCTTGCTCATGGCTATGAGCTACATTTTGTTCGCTGGTATAGGTCAGAGGCATAGTTCAGATACCAGGGTCAGAGGCTTAGGTCAGAGGCAAAGGTCAGTGGCATAGGTCAGAAGTATAGGTCAGAGGCAAAGGTTAGAGGCATAGGTCAATGGCATAGGTCAGAAGCATAGGTCAGAGGCAAAGGTTAGAGGCATAGGTCAGAGGCAAAGGTTAGAGGCATAGGTCAGAGGCAAAGGTTAGAGGCATAGGTCAGTTGTGTAGCTCAGAAGCATAGGTCAGAGGCAAAGGTTAGAGGCATAGGTCAGTGGCTTAGGTCAGAGGCAAGGGTTAGAGGCATAGGTCAGTGGCATAGGTCAGAGGCATAAGTCAGAGGCATAAGTAAGAGGCGTAGGTCAGAGGCATAAGTCAGATACCTGGGTCAGAGGCATAGGTCAGAGGCATGGGTCAGATACCTGGGGCAGAGGCAAAAGTCTTAAAAAGACGAATGAAAACTTGGTCAAAATAGATTTCAGCGTGCTGAAAGATGACTTAAAACTAAACACAACGAACGATCATTTTCAGCAGCATCACAACATAAAGCCATCAACATCTGGCATATAAACCGGCTATATAAATCAAATGTGGAATAAATGCAAATACTGATGGTATCAGCTGCACCCTCAGGGATTAGAGAGCTGCTGTGTTGATAAAGAAGACATCAATGGACTCCGCCAGTACATCATAGACAGGAAAGTAATAGGATGAATTCAAGACATTTCTCATCCATCTTCGGAATCAGGAGGAACACTATCAGACTGCCTATCGGTGGAGATGGATTTATGAAACAAAAGATTGCTTCAGTGTGCTTCGAAGGATCTGTGCCTGGGTTAAGTGTAGCTATACCCACGTGTGTTGTGTAGGATTGTGGCTACTCCTGGTTGTGGTGCTGCGGGTAAGGCTGTGTTCAAGTGATGCGTTGGTCTACAGCAGTCAAGAGCGCTTCTCCTAGTTTCAATGTGAGTCTGTGGTTATACAAGACCGCAAATCTATCTGAGCCCCCTTTTTGGGGGTAGAACTTCTATACTTCGTCATCAGATGCCTTTGTAAAATCCATTATATATATATATATATATATATATATATATATATATATATATATATATATATATATATATATATATATATGTATATCCCTGGGGATAGGGGAGAAAGAATACTTCCCACGTACTCCCTGCGTGTTGTAGAAGGCGACTAAAAGGGAAGGGAGCGGGGGGCTGGAAATCCTCCCCTCTCGTTTTTAGTTTTCCTAATGAAGGAACAGAGGAGGGGGCCAAGTGAGGATATTCCCTCAAAGGCTCAGTCCTCTGTTCTTAACGCTACCTTGCTAACGCGGGAAATGGCGAATAGTATGAAAAAAAAAAGAAATATATATATATATATATACGATCCGCCCATTCTTCCTTCGTCTGCATCATTTTAGCTATTCTTGCATAGAATTTATAGTTATTATTTGTTTGTTAAGGAGAGAATTTCACGCTCGTGTCCCATCTCTCAGACTTGGATATATGCAAAGTCTTTGCTCTCATCGATTCACACACACACACACACACACACACACTGGCCCCGTGAGGAGGATGACCACCTGAGTTAGATGTAGGTCGACTGCCATGCCTTAGGATCCGGACCCATGTAATCCCGACCATGGACTGACCCGTGCTGACTCATGGTCAGTAACGCTAGCAGAGGCCCGTGTGTGTGTATAATTACCCAAATATCCGGGCAGGAGCTGGTGTGATAAATCGTACCCCAGGAAGAGACGCGGAATCGATGAACCTCCAACATTATCTGCGATAATTCCAGTGTCGGTTGAGTCGACTGGTTAAATTTACTGCCTGCAAAGTTTGGTAAATCATAAAAGCGTTGCCATAATTACCTTCAAGCCATAAACTTTCAAAATGATGCGCAAACTTACTCCAAGGAAAGCAGCTTCAAGCAGGTGTGGAGCACCGTGCTGCTGCATCTTCCATTTGTCATACCGGGATGCAATCCTGTCCCAGCTAATGAGATGAGTACCCAAGCCATGGATGCCTCTACTGTTATCATTATCATTATCATTATTATTACTATCATTGTCATTATCATTGTTATTATCATCATTATCATTATTATTAATATTACTATTATTATCATTATCATTATCATTAGCATCATAATTATCATTATCATCAATTGTTATCATGTTTACCATAATGATTACTATTATCAATATCATTATTAGCATTATTTGAAGGAATTAAGTAGCAGGCAGCCACCAGACAAAGAGCTACTGCTGTCTAGGATTCGGGAGATATAGTGACAGCGGCGCAGAGACCCAGGATTGAGGTGTTTCTCGCATTCCCCAATCCACACTCTTGCACTCACTTCACCTGATACACAACCTTTAACAAAACATGAATCGCACATCTTATTTTCTGCTCAATGGTAATTATTCAGGGCCGAATCGGAACGGCGTTGCCGGTCGAGGAGGGCTGGATGGCTCCCAGGGCCCAGCTGACCGCCATCAAGCGATTGAAACCCATCCAGCTGCTTCAGGTACAATATTTAGAAGGTGGCTCATTTTCTGTCCATTTCCGCAACATTTGAGTCTTAAAGCTAATCCACGCCCCCCTCCCCCCGAAGATCACCATGTCAACTTCTTTCGCTGATCTTTCTGAAAGTCCATCTCTCCAAGTCTGTCTCGTTTCTACATTGTGAGATCTCCAATTGTAAATTCCACCATCGTTTTTCGTTCCAAACCCCAGTTGCTTGCCTTGTTGATCCTGATTCTTCCAATTTTGCAGCCATCTGGCTCAAGATTTCTCTCTCTTCTGTATCTTTTTCCTCTGCGTTTCGTATACACCTCCATCCTTTCCCAATTCTTCCAACTACATACGTTCTTCGACTAATTTCACATCTCACCACGAAGCATTGCTTTCTTCACATCCACATACAGAATTGCCTCATACGTGTGATTTCAATGTACACCACAAGCATAGGTTAGGCCGTACCTGGGACGTTCCTGGTGGAAACCGACGCCCTTTCTTTTTCCCTCCTTAACGACCAGGAACAACACGAGTTCCCGACCGTCAATCCCACTCCTCTAACACACTCGACCGCTTTAATCTACCTCTGAATCCTTACGCTACATGTGCACTATTTTTGCCCCTTTAGCGTTCTCCAACTCTTTATCACAGTCTTATCTCTGATCTTTGTTCTACCTTTGATAGGACACATCCACCTTCGACTTCCCACAAACCGCCAACCTTGACATTGGGAGATAAGCGATCATCCTTGCGTGGCTACTTTGCTACCTTTCCCTGGGTCAGGTACTTCCGCTTCGTTGGCAGGGATGTCTCTATGTGTATTTACCGTATAGTAGCGGCTATATTGGCGAGGACGGAATCCTTCAACCCCTCTCCTACCAGATCTTTCTCAGCCTTTCATTCCTGCTTCTACCGAATTGTAGTTCGATCGCTTGTTCTCTGATGCCTATCGCATTAGGAACAGAGCGAATCAGGCTTTGAAACGCTTCCCTTCCTTTGAATCCCACACTTCTTTTAAATTTGCTCAGAACCACCGCAGATCTATTCTTTATAAAGTCAATCATACATTCCTGAAAAGAGAATGAGGTTACTTGGTTCAATGTACTGACAAATCTAACTGGTCCTTAACCAAGAGAATCTTCAGTAACTTTGATAATTTAACCTGTACCTCTTTCTTCCGATTTGATCTGTCTGTCGATAATTTTCTAACTGATTAAGCCGCTTTTTTGAGGTTCCTCACTCACTCTTACTCATCTTTGGATGATTCTACGTCTAGTCTTCCTTCCCCACCTCCTCCAACTGAACCTAATCAACACCGATAATTCTTTAAAGCGAAGTTTTCCTCCAAGTGGGCAAGACTTTTGACCTCACTAGGAAACATCCATAAATTTTAAGGGAGCGTACCTCAGAGTTGATTTTGATCTTTACTCAACTTGCCCGCCTCTGTCAAACAAAAATCTCTCTCTCTCTCTCTCTCTCTCTCTCTCTCTCTCTCTCTCTCTCTCTCTCTCTCTCTCTCTCTCTCTCTCTCTCTCTCTCTTTTGGAAGCATGATTTGCAGCAGCTCATCCCTGCGAAAGGACCCTTTTCTAACCTTTCCATCTATAGTCCCATTTTCTCGCATCTCTTGTCGCCGAATTCTTAGAAATTCTCCTCAACTCACATTTCTTCTGACACATTGATGTGAGCACCTTTCCTTCATGTGGTATTTGGTTTACCTTCACTAACCTACAGCCAATTTTGTGTGTGTATATTTTCATTCTAGCTGAGGACACCAGTTAGCACATAGCTAGCAGTTACTGAGTACTACGTCATAATACCTTGAGATCGACGGTTCGACCCTTGAACTCGACGGTACGAACCATGGTTACAGTGGCATGACTCGTGACCTGACTGTTAGGTGCCAAGCCATAGGTCACGCCATATATCCCAAGGATCGTATCGTAGAGTTCAAGGATCATGGCCACCGTGATAAAGGGATTAAGCTGCTAGAAGTCGATATCTTTCCAATTCAGTTTGCTGTCCATGATGTTTCCAGCTCAATGTTCTGGAATGTTTATCCATACTTCGGTCTCAAGTGGTACTGAACTTCAACAAAGATGTCGTTGTGATACTAACTGTAAACATTCAAAAGATTCACTAGGGTCTTCCTCGCAGGCATCTGCCTGATGTTCACGGGTCTTGAGTCTGCAAATGATCAAATGCTTATTGTGAGGAGGGTTTGAGGAAGTAATGTATTTATCCCGTTAAATTATAAAGTCGTACATGAACGCACGGTCAGTTACTGATGACTTTGGTGCTTTTAGCCACATGATGGTGCAGGAACTTTTTCTGAACACACTCTAAGAACTTATACACACCCTAAGAACTTATACTTCCAGGTTGCACTTCCTCCATGTGGTTTCATAAATTCCCATTTGATTTACAGCGGTCAGAATCCCACGCTATTGGAACTTTTCCCTCATTAATCAGGGCTTTTAACTTGCTGCTTCGAACGTTATCCTAATTCTATTTTCGTTATCATGAGTGTTTATTTAGACTAGTTCATCATATCCTTTCGCTCGAAATTTACATCACCATAATCAATGGATGGTCTGCTCATACTGTAATTCTTTCTATTACATATTGTCTGAAGGGTCCATTGTGTGTGTGTGTGTGTGTGTGTGTGTTGATGGAAGTAAGGATAATAAAACACTTCACTTATTCGTATCTCTCACTCTACTGATGACAATGTTTTAGTCATCCCCCTTACAGCTGGTTTTGTTTACATTATTTCTGTCGTTCATTTACTTGCATGAGTAAGTGATCTTGTATGATATTCGTTCCCTATGATCACCGGCAGCTTTCACTTCCCAAGTCTGCTAGAATTATCAAGATCTTTATCATCGACTTAATCATCATTATGACGAGATGGATGGTGATGACTGTAGGTGCTAATGGTGGTTGTGTTGTCATTACTATAATTGGAGTTTATTGTTAACACGATTTGATAGTATGATTGTGGCGATTCAGTTAGAGACACATCAAAACTCCCAACTGTTTAATAACTGCAGATAGGTATCTGGAGGTGTCTAAGTGTGACTTGTGAATAGTTAGAGATTCTCGTTATCATTCAACACACGCAACGCAACACCTTCTCCCATGGACGAAAATGTAGACTGTTATATGTACGTTAAGGGAGGCGTTGAAGGCCGTGAGGTGGTGATGAGACAACTTTACCTGCTGCTGCTTATGCAGTACTGTTGCCGTACTGCCACTGCTACTGCTGCTACTACTTCTTTCTTTTCTTTCATACTATTCGCCATTTCCCGCCTCAGCGAGGTAGCGTTAAGAACAGAGGACTGGGCCTCTGAGGAAACATCCTCACCCGGCCCCCTTCTCTGTTCCTTCCTTTGGAAAAAAAAAAAAAAAAAGAAAGAGGGGAAGATTTCCAGCCCCCCGCTCCCTTCCCTTTTAGTCGCCTTCTACGACACTCAGGTAATACGTGGGAAGTATTCTTTCTCCCCTATCCCCAGGGATACTACTACCATTACTATTACTTCTGCTACTGCTACTACCATTACTATTACTTTTACTACTGCCACTACTACTACTACTACTACTACCATTACAATTACTTTCACTACTACTGCTGTTACTGCTACTATTGCTGTTATTGTAGCACACGAAGAATGTGTCGAGCAGTTTTCGTTTGGTGGATGTATCTTGATGTTGACGGCCTTAGTGACCCTGGCAGTTGATAGGGATAAAGTACAATAGTTCACACAACCAATCAACTTGTTCGTATGAGGTTACATTGGCATAGCCTATGGAGGAAGCCTTTGCATCGAATATAGAATGTATTATGCTATACTGATCATGGCAGTGTTTAATTTCACTTTTAAGCTGTATCAGTTACCAGTATTTTCACATGTATTAGTTAGAACTGCATGTGTGGAACTTCATTTGTTTATTTTCAAAGAATCATCGTGTTTCCCTCATGCTGTAATTTAGATTTGATTACATTCGAAATGTTTAACCAAATGGCTACCCTGATTAATTGTAAATTAGAGGAAGAAATGAATTCCAAAGTAATTTTCTTCATTTTAACTTAGATACTAGTTTTCTGGAAAAGCAAAAAGAGAATATTTCTCCACATCTCGCTCAGGATTTGTTTAAAAATGTTGAGTTAGGTTGCCCTTCCTTCCTGGCGTAAGCTCGTTGACTTACAGGATTGGACATTGATTATTCCATATTCTGTTGGGTCTTTTCTGCTCTCAGTAGCGTTACTGATATCATTATCACTAGATTGACTTTACCTGCCATTACCAGTAGCATTAGCAGTATGATATGCTTTTCTACGTGGGCTGTTAAAGTATGAGAGATGTCATTCTTTTCTTATCATCGGCATCATGATATCTTCCTTCAGCTGTTCATTATGCTCAGTTCAAGAGCTCCACTCCAAGTTCATTATCACAAAATGGTTTTGATATCATCCTCAAACAGAGCCTAGATATGCTGACACAGACTTGAGCAAACAAGGCACCCAACTTGTAGCTCACAAACGTTGAACAAATGACCTGATTGCTTTAACTAGCGATCCCACAAGCGAACACTGTACTTTCTCTGTAAATCATCACCCAACGTAAATTCAAGACTGATCCAAAAGATTGCCATACTATAAAGGATGATGTTCCTTTACAACACATAAATTCGAGCTTTGCATACGATTTCCCGTGGGTTCCAAAAGTGCAGACCTATGTATGTCAGGGGTCTTGACTACAACAGACCTTTAGTGGTTTCGAAAAAAAAAAAAAAAGAATCGGTAATACATCTATGAAGGCAACTTCGTCATCGGGTCATTACAAGATCCTACTACATGATTTCCAGGAGTAAAGTTACGTACCTGCTCTTCAAAGGCAAGTCAAACTGTCCAACGCGACAGAAACGAAAAAAAAAAATGTCCAAACTCCAAAACCAGTTGGGTGTTCCTATGTTTGCGTATCGCAGGGAGATGAGAGTTCGCATGGGTCATATATACGATGTCAAGTTAATGAATCCATTTACCCGTAATACAATTAGGTGAATAGTCATTGTACAAAAAAAGACGGAACGACTGAGAACATCAAACCAGCCGAAAAACGGAGGAAATAATGCCCAGGAATTGGACAGAGGGAATGATGATCCTCCTCCTGTATCACATCACGCGAGGAGGCGATTTGTAATGATGATCGCCCGATGATTCGTGCTCTGTGCTCCTAGACATCAGCTGATGGCTGAAAATCATACGCTGATCACAGTCTCTATGATTATCGTCATCAAGCTATATAATCCCAACCGACCCATAAACAAGTGGATTATAGGAGCAGTGCGCTCTAATTATCCAGTATTGAACAGCCGATTTACTTCCTCTATCTGATTTCCATCGATTACTGGAAAAAAAAATTATGGCGATAAATCTACAGACAGCTTTGTTACTGCCGATTGTGACCCTAACTGGATATTGCTCAGTTTTTTCTGTCGGAGATCAGGAGCCGTATGCAGAAAAAATTCTTAGATTTCTGCTTATTTATATGCTTAGCTGAGCAAGTGACTTAAGTGCCACACAGAAAAGGACTAAGCACGATGCTTAGCAAAACTCAAGCATAATATTTGAGAAGTATGAAATGCAGTTTGGGTCAAAATTTGTCGTCTGCTAAGCAAATACTTCAGCGTAGGGCAACTTTCAGAAACATGCTTAGCAAAATTCTTAAAGTTAAGTAGAATTCTTTAGGGTTAAGCATACTTAAGCATTCTAAAAAGTTTTCTGCATACGGCCCCAGCAGAACCTCGACTGCCGCCACCAAGTTCAGTTGAATACTGCCACTAACATCGTCTCGCCTCAATGTTGCCAATCGAAGCTTCGACAATTATAGCGTATTATCATTCAGAGGTCAACAGTTCTATGCAAATTTTGGATTGATTTTGAGAGTTAAACACGATTCTTAGAAAATTTTACTAGACACAATCTATACTACATTAGCTTCATATTCTGTTATAAATGAATAATCTAATTTTCGTCTTTTTTTTTTCAAAATAATTTTTCCCTACTCAATAAGCGCTTCCGCCGTTGATTTTGGCAAAGTATGTTAACATTGAAATTCATTTCATCAGCGAACGAGTGTTCCTCCAAAACGTGGTTCAGATAGTTAAGCTAAATAATATAATTACCTTTTTTCCAGTTATGTGTTCATTAGTATACATTAGTCATCTCCTCCAAGAGAAAAAATGTTTCGTAACGAATCCAGACACATCACCCACACCAGAACTCAAGTGTTTACATTTCAAGTGGGAAATGGACTTTCTTGAGTCATACCAGAAGCAGTACCAGCAGATATATCACCCACCTCTGTATGTCTCACACCTAGGGCCTTATACCAACATGACCATGAGCGGGGAGACCAGTACACTAATTACCTACACTAGAGATCATAGGGTGTGCGTTGTATACAGGATCTGTAATACCTTCGGCTGTAATAGTCTGTGTCATTATACCCAGCAAAAGACAGGCATCGTAAAGCATATTTGGGAAGCAGTTTGTGTTTGTTATATGTGGCTGCGTAAAATGACTAATTCAAAACTAGAGACGTCACAAATGAGATAGTAATCAACTGTGGTTTACTGAGTGTACGTTTAACATGACTGAGTAGTGTCAGCAGGTAATCTGCTACTCAGAAATGGCATCTAAATGCTTGACCCGGCAAAACTCGTAACTGCTCAAGAACCTGACCCATGAATGTTGATAACATTAATATAAGACGCATAACTCTTGTCTTACTATTAAGTTACCTGCACCCTTAGGACCGATATTACATACGTCAACAAAACCGTGATGACCCATTACCTCTCCCTAATGTTAGATACAGATACCATTAACCTACAGGTCACATACTGAAGCCCCGTCACGAAAAACCCTCCCAGACCCATCTACAGCCATGATCCTATATTCCCATGTCTCCTGATCCTATTGTAAGGCTTTCATCTCCATCTAGAACACAGATCGAAAACTTATGACACGCAAGTCTCACCACCAGTGATTGTAATGGTCCGAGACTAGCATGACGTGGGGAGAAGTTTGGGGAAAGCAGTGGGATGGTGAATGGAAATAGGAGAATAAGTGAGTAGTGTTAGGCTGCCAGTTGTATGTGTGCATAAGGTAGGCTTACTGGTTATGGTGGGTCGTACAGATGAAGGAATACATCTAAAGCAAGATAAATGGCAAAGGAATGGGGGATATGAGTGCTTGCAGATGATGTTATACTGATTGGTTGAATGGTAGAGGGTATGTTGGGCATTCTATGAACAAAATGACTATCAATTATTAAGACTGTTTGGATGCATGGAAAACATATGACTCACAGGATAACGAAGGATTTGTTTCAGTTAAGTGAAAGATTGATTAAAAAACAGGAGAAAGGAGAGCAGAGTAAGACAGAAGGCTCGAAATAGGAGGAGTATGTTGGTGAGAAAACGTAGGTGAGAAAATGTTAATGTGAGCAGTTGTATGTTATAGTGCAAAAAAATGTTGCTTTTGTAAGATTACAAAAACTCCACACCACTCGATTTTGGGAGGCACCGTATCTAATAAACAGGAAATGAAAATAATCGTGAGCCAACCGTAAATTAGTCTGAAAATAGAATAAGAGATTAGTCCCTGTATGGAAATGAATAATGTCGCTCAGAAAATTAGATTTTAAATAACAGTCTGTCACGGTAAATACTGAAGCAGTTCACCCGGATCACTCAAACTGTGAAAGCAACAGTCCTAGTGTATTAAGGCTCAGAGTCCAGGTCTGAAATTGACATATACTGAACTTTTTGCCCAAGTTGATTCACATCAAGTATAGAACTGCTAAGAGTATAGTAAGGTCTGTGCTAGGATGCATGCAGGCCTGGTCCTAAAGTAAACGAATCTTGAATGGCCACAAAGCTTCGTTTCAGCCACAACAGTCCGACAGGAGCTGTTTGGCTACACAAGTTAGGACTCTGCATAGAGGAAGCGTTCCAAGTGACCCCAAAGCTCCGTTCCAGCACACACCACTTCTGTGTAGAACCTGTGTGGCAATGCTGATCTGAGCTTGGTAGAAAGAGACCTGTCCAAGTGACCCCTAGAGCCCCGTTTCAGCACACACCAGTTCCACACTGGCCCTTGTAGTTGTGTAGGTCAGGACATGATAGAACGAAACCCTTGCATGTAACCTCAAAGTTGTGTTCCTACGCTCACCTCACTCACTTGTTGCCCATCAGGTTGCTGTCTGTCGAGCCTAAACTCGCGGGTGGTGAGGTGGGTCGTCCACACCTACGTTTATGGTTGACTGGGAGCGTCGGCTCTAAAGAGCATATTGATCAAGTCTTGCCAGGAAAACTTGCTGAAGGAGAGAGAGAGAGAGAGAGAGAGAGAGAGAGAGAGGAGAGAGAGAGAGAGAGAGAGAGAGAGAGAGAGAGAGAGAGAGAGAGAGAGGAGTAAGCGAGACAGGAGTTGAATAAGGAAGTCCTAAGGCATGAAGCTGTGGAAAGGAAAGGAAAATGAAAGTATTACACCATACATCACACTGCAGGACTAGACGATATATCACAAGTGGAAAACGGAAAGATGGGACGACATGCAAATGCCTTACACGTAGCAAGTGACATACGTCTTTGAACACTTATACATCACTTTAAACCAAACCATTTTACTTACAGCTGAAAGTGAAATTTTTCTAAGCAGAGTCAACAAACATGAAGGCTGTAGTTTCCTTCAATCGTTAATCACTTAACAACGCTCAGCCAACTTCCGACTTTAATCGTCAACACTCGACCTGCAACCAGTTAGCTTCTAAATACAAATCCTTCATCATCACTTGCATCTACAACTGATCAACTTATTTTACTGACTGATCTTTGATACAGATCTCTTATCCTATAAGTAGAAATAACATGACCACAGCCAAATGTGAGCTAAGGTCCGTTAACAATCATACTCAGTCGGTTCTCAATGAATAAGATACATCCCACTGTAGTGACGTGTAACGTAATGAAATACATCCCACTACAGTGACATATAACGTAATGAAATACATTCCACTATAGTGACGTATAACGTAATGAAATACATCCCACTACAGTGACATATAACGTAATGAAATACATTCCACTATAGTGACGTATAACGTAATGAAATACATCCCAATACAGTGACGTATAACGTAATGAAATACATCCCACTACACTGACGTATAACGTAATGAAATACATCCCAATACAGTGACGTATAACGTAATGAAATACATCCCAATACAATGACGTATAACGTAATGAAATACATCCCAATACAGTGACGTATAAGGTAACGAAATACATCCTAATACAGTGACGTATAACGTAATCAAATACATCTCTACAATGATGTATAACGCAATGAAATACATCTCACTACAATGACGTATGACTTAATAAGATACATCCCACTATTGTGACGTGCCTGTTGACTATAGTTAACTATCTTAAACAACAAACTTATAGCTACAGGAGACTAATTTCTATCTCGCGTCAATCATTTGTCAATAGAATACGAAGGTTTCATTATGTCACAGTCAACAACACCTCTAGCTGAAGCCATCCAGGTAGTACTAAAGAACCATCTAACTTTTGCTGCTGAAAACCACATAAATGTAACCTCCCTACAACTCAGGAGGTGCGGGCCCTATGCTCTAAGGCGTCTTGCTGGTGGTGAGGGACCTAAAGACTTGGCTTAGGGGGTTAGGCTTGTTATCCCACTCGGTCCCCAAGAGAGCTAGGCTCCTTCTGTCTAACTACGAGAAGGTAACTTTCATATTGTCACGTACCTACGGTCAGATAAGCTCATGGCACCATCCACAAAACACCCGCTGCATCTGCTGTACAGCAAGATATCTTAAAGAGAGATTTACATCAAAATATACTTACCTACCCGTCTCGATCAATCATTATTTGATAAAACAAGAAAAATAAATCTGTTCTCCTCTTCCAAGTCGTAAACCCTCGTAAAATTGTCACTGCTTGTCAAACTATGCAAATTAGAATGGCATATAGGACACTAATGTATATAAGTCGTAATGAATCATAATGGAAGATAATTCATCTTAGCCCGGCAGGCCCGCCCAGAAGGTGCAGTTGAAGTATACCAGAAAAACTCGGCTTTGGGGAAAAAAATCGTACGTTCACCAGTCCCGGGTGAGGTCGGCGCTGATGACATGAATCATCAAACACTAATCTGCTTCTTACTCGCTCCCGAATTTTTTCCCTTCCCTCCTCACTTTCATCAGCACTGAGAGCTCAGGCGTCATACCTCACCTTCCATTTTTTACCCGGCTCCGCCAACGCGCCACACTCTAACCCTGGCTAACCCTTAGGCTACATCAGGATATTTCAGTTCTTGTGACTTGTGCAAATCAGCCAATAATAACTCTGTAAGCTTGTAGTTCCCATCCTACTCAGAAGTGTACAAACGCTTTCGCTTTTCTTATTAAAGTTCTCGCATCCCTCCGCATCTGTTGTCAGAACTGAGGAACGCAGTCATCTTGCTTCAACTTGTGATTAGCATCTTGATATGTACCACCGTTTACTTACAATTCTTGACACCAGGGAATGCAGTAACTCTCGCCCTTGTTTGTTGCTAAGACTCAGACACATCAACACACTCGTAAGCCTGATTGTAGTCATATTGTGACACACTAATACTTATATACATTCAAAGCTCATATGCCTTTGTAGGAGGTATTAATGAATTCTCTTTCATGGTTTTCTTAGTCATTTCAGCAGGTGCATCTCACACGAATACGCGGAATCGTTCATTGGCTTCTCAGTTTAAAGGGAAGTAATCTCATCCTTTCGTTTTTCCGTAGACACAAAATACTGTGTTTAAGATATATTCTTTTCCATGCAGCACATATCTTAGTGATACTCTTATTCTACATTGCCACATGTTCTTTCCAGTAGAGTGTACGCTCCTTGTACAGTACTTGCGTTTTACAGGCGGTACATAAACTGAGCAGGTATGACTCACCTTTGTGCTGCTGGTGATCAACATAGCGTCACTAGACTATATATAGGGATAAGCCTTATTCACATATGCATGCAAAAATCTTGCACTGACATTTACCATTTACTAAGCTACAAAATGTACCTGAAATTCACAATCGTTTGTTAATTACCCAATACCTCTCCAACTCCCCTAAGAAAAAAAAAAAAAGGTTAAAAACCTTTATCAAGATACCAAACCAGAATTTGTCAAACTTAACAACACTTTGTTCTCAGAAGCTGGTTCAAGTAGATGCGCCTTTTTTTCCTTGTAGCTTAAACTAAAGCAGACTTTTACATTTAGGGTAATCATGAGACCAGATAATGTCATATATGTTATATATGATATATATGTGTATATCCTCCTTTCGTTAAAGAAGTAAATATTCCATAATTACGTTACAGAGCTCAGGACTAAATGATGACAAGCACACGGAGCTTAGAAATCTTGCCTATAGTTAAAGCGTGATGAATGAATCATATAGTCAGTGTAGATGATGCATGAAAACTGATATTAAATACCCACACGATTTGTGAGTAAGAAGTTAGACAAAGTAATCATAGCAAGTAAATCATTGCCTTCACTTTGTAAGTTCGTGTGTGTTATATATACACTGGTTCAGGTACATAAATCATGATAATGGTAAAGGTTTCTGTAAATTCTCGTTCGATCTTTAATTGCCAGAAATCAATTCAGTCTAAAAGTTATTTTGAGACAAAATCAATCAAGAAAAAGTATATAGCATTTTGATATTCATTTGAGACATCCTGTGCCTTTTGTCAATGGAATGAATCTATGGTTTTCTAAAGTTAGTTTGCGCTCATTTCTTCACGAACGTGAATATCTCTTCCCCATTCATATACAGTATGTTTGAAAGACTAGCAGAAAAAAAAATCCAAATAAGATGAACAGAACATTGTAAAAATAGTATGATTCTCTAAAAGGTCACAGTGAGTTTTCCCTATTGCTTTTAAGCTAATGTGACATACGCCATGTGCTCCGAACCTGCATAAAACACTGCGTTTCAGAACCATACCAAAGGCCTTCTGCAGGATCTTGCTCTTTAACCTGGCAGGAGGGTCTGCTTGAATGGTGAGCTTCATCTGCAGGCCGAAGAACAGCCTCCAAGCCGATAACAAAGACCGTGGGTTTTATGCCTGAAATAAGAACACTTTGCTGGATGGTGGGCTCTTGGTCTGCAGTAAAGGCAGCTCCATTGAGGGTGTATTCCCAGTTCTCTGGCTGATGGGTATTCTTCATAGCAACAAGAAGGTCCCTATTGTGATTGATGCATCCGGTTCCCACAAGAGTCCTTTACCTGAAGATGCCTTTTGGGCCTTCAAAGATAACTCTCTCTCTCTCTCTCTCTCTCTCTCTCTCTCTCTCTCTCTCTCTCTCTCTCTCTCTCTCTCTCTCTCTTTCTGTATATATATATATATATATATATATATATATATATATATATATATATATATATATATATATATATGTATATATATATATATATATATATATATATTGGAAAGGATCAGAACTGCAGAAAACGATATTAGCTTCCCTCTGATAATGAGGTAATCATATTACATTTGTTGTCGTCCATCTAACAATGCAGTTTTTTGTTAGCGAATATCTAGAAGCTCTCATAACGCGAAACAAAGTCGGCTACGTAGACTACTTAAGATATCTCTTTCAGTAGAACAGATACAGGAAAATGTTACAGCAAACAGAAATATTCATCTCTGTAGACTTAAAGAAAATTTTACCATTGCATGTAGCCACAGTCACCCCTTACACCAGTTAATTGAATATTGTATAAAAGTTTCACAAGAATTTGAAGATGTGTGTGATCACACAGCTCGTTTGCAATGCTATGTTCGATATTTGTTACAAGGTACACGTTCGTTCTAATAATAGTAATCTGCTACAGCTTTGTGAACATCCACTAAGATATGTGAAGTAACTGTCTTTGAAACACGTTTTCTTTTTCCCATTATCGGTCACATGGTCCCATCTTAATACCATTACTTTGTCCAACATTTCCTCAGTAATTTCGACAATTATTGAGGTAAGACAAGTAATATCAATTAAGGTGTTCGTTTTCCGAATTTTGCGACGGTTTATCAAGGGAAATATTTGACTATAGTACATGGCTTTAAAAGGAGTGACAAGTTGATTGTCGTAATCCTATTAGTCGAATGTCCTCTTGAGTATTTGTGCGAATAATGATTATGATTTTCATCTGCAGCGATTCACGGATGCTGGTGTAATGAACGCAGCTGGACTGAAAGATTAACCCTTAAGTCATGCATTTGTCATCGTAAACGTATCTCTCTACATTTCGGAATTTCATTCAGTTTTAACTCAGATTTCGCAGACGTGGTTTGAAAGATTATTAGGCAAATAATGAAGGGGTCGTCTTAGCAGCTATAATCACAGATCCTAAATCTCAAGATATGTGTCTGATCAATGCTCCTGTTCAAGAATTTGAGTTATTTTTAATGATTTAACCCAGAACAATAATAGAACTCCGCAGACATGTAATCTATCGTGTAAGAGGCAGGGTTAAAGCTTAATGCAAAACATTTCATGATGAGTGTATTCCGTAAAACTAAATTCGCAACAATTTGTGAACCTCCTAACAAGTAGAAAAGCATTTAGCTCGGCGCTGATTTAAGATCAAGTAGTGACTGCTAGGTTTGCACGATCACTGTTGATAATTATGGTTCAATACCTAAGTGTGTGTGTGTGTGTGTGTGTGTGTGTGTGTGTGTGTGTGTGTGTGTGGCTTTTTGCATGCCTTGCCTCGAGTTCTGCAGCTCAAGGAACAAAAACACGAGCGCACGTGCTGTGAATACCACGCTCCTGACCACACCCAGAAAGTGATCCTTCGTGCGGGTGAAAGGAAGAAATAAGGAACGCATTCAACACTCACTCAAAGGGATGAGTTCTTTGTTGTGCTGCATTTGCTGTAGGAGATGATGGGTGAACAAGAAGAAAAAAAAAGACTACGAGACTCCTGAGGTGCTTCTTGCTTCGGCTGAATTCAGAGTAGACGTCTTCAGGCTGGGTTCCGAGAAAGCTGTGTGATGAGGATCCGTGTGGTTGGTTAACTGTGCTCCGGATATGGTTCTGGGATGATTCCGGAGATGGTAATGGGATAACCCCGGAAGATGTTATAGGGATAATTCTTCTTTGGAGATGGTGCTGGGATAACTATGCTCCGAATATGGTCCTGGGATGACTTGGCTACGGAGATGGTACTTGGATAACTGCTCTGGAGAAGCTATTGGATGACTGTGCTCCGGAGATGGTGCTGGATGACTGTGCTCTGGTGATGGGGCTGGGAGAACTCTGTTCTAATTATGGCACTGGGTAACCTTGCTTTGGAGATAATGGGATAACTATGATCCATAGATGGTGCTGGAATAACCAAGCTTCGTAAGAGGTATTGGTATGATAAAGCCAAGGAGATTGTGCTTTTGGGATGATGCTGGCTAAACCATTTTTCTAAGTGGGTAGTAGGATAACTGTAAGTCGATGTTAGTATTGGAATAACCATAATGCGTAGGTGGCGTTTGAATAGCTGCAATTATCATTTGTGTGTTACAGGGAGAGAGCTATACTCTCTTGTTGCCCGGTCTTGTAACCTTGTATATGTAGCATGTCTTTACTCTTACGAGGTTGGTGTGAGGCGTGGCGGTGGAGTAGTTAAGACCGATGACAAACTGTGTTGATGAGAGTGGGACGCTTTGCCTGATTCTGTTGTTCATCAGTTTTTCATAGGGTATGGATACTGAGGATAGTAGTGATACACTGTGGTAGGATGAGAGTTGTATGATCTGGATGGTTGTAGGACTCGTCTTATGTTGGCTTGTGTCCACATATCAGAGACCTTGTTCTGTAGGCAGTTGCAGATATCAAACTGTCAGGGCTTGGATTACAACTTGTTCAAAGTATCTGATGTAAATGTTTAGTATACTGTCAAGACCTGTGGCAGGAGAGTTCTTCAAGGATATAAGTGCATTGCTTTCATCTTTGGGAGTGAAGAGTGGGCAGCGAATTCCTATTCTTTTAAGATTTTCATAACTTCCCTGTTTAGGAGTGAAGTTGCTGCTCTTCGAGCAGTGTAGCTGTTAGCGTTCCTGACCGTGATGCATTCACGGGCCGCCCAAGGTTGAGCGCATACATTCGAATCCTAGTCACGGGCGTCGGTCCACTGTCAACCCAGGAGTTCATCCATCTCTAGGGTTAGGTCGATGAAATGGTTACCTGGCTCAGGATATATATATATATATATATATATATATATATATATATATATATATATATATATATATATATATATATATATCGTTAATGGGATGGCCTTGATTAGGGCCTCAGCTGCCTGTGCCGTCTCAGCTAACATAAAAAAAAGAGAAAGGATGTCACTAGAATGTCACATGAATGGCGGCAGGATCTGCGTGGCAGGTGAGGAGTAGATCTTAAACGAGCGCCAGAGTTGGTTGTTATAGGTCTTGTGGTTCACTGATTTACAAGTTTGCCTGTCAGTGGTTAGGTAAGGTTAGGTTTCTATCAAGGGGTCGGATTCATTCCCTGATTTCTGATAATGATGGGTAGTTTTCTCTGAGCTGGTGTGTTTCTTTTATGAGTGACCTGTGGAGAGATTTGGGGGTTGTGATTCTTTCTATATTCTTGTGGTATGGAGGTTTTGTCGGTTTGGTTGTAGATGCTGAAGTATGAGACTGCATGATTTATAGATGGGAAACCACCAACTATATACTGGTTTTGGAGCTTTATTCCTGTGTACTGTGTGAAGCTGAGCAATCGTCTTTCCAGTAGTCTGTGTAAGTCTTCTTGGTGGTGGTGTGCGCGTTGGGTTCGTTAGATGGAGTGCTATCGGGATGGGCAAGTGGTCACAGGACAGGTCATGTGTAAGCAGCTTAATCAAGGTGGGTGATGTCTGGCGAGATCGGCTTCTGGGGTTGGTGAAATGGGCGTCTGGTTAGCTGGTTGCTTAGAGAGAGAGAGAGAGAGAGAGAGAGAGAGAGAGAGAGAGAGAGAGAGAGAGAGAGAGAGAGAGAGAGAGAGGTTATTCTTTAATAATGAGAAGTTTCTATCCAAAAATCTGTGTGACTGAAGTGAAAAGGAACTCTCTCTCTCCATACAAAGCTCCGGATCAACGGACAAGGAATTTCTGTAGGTTCCACAAGCTGTACGCTAAGATAGATGATCGTCAGTTCAAACATTTCGCTTAAAAAAAATCGTTCACTCATCACCTCATTTATTGTGGTGATGATGTTCTTGTATTTCATGCCATATATGTCACCCTGGTTCCACAGAGAGAGGAATAAAAAGATATGGGAAATCAAACAGTGTGTCATATGGCCGCAACCTCGCTTGCTCTAAGAAAGAACCTGACGGAGTGGATAGCCAATCTGAGCCGATCGGACCGGAAAAACAGGTGGGATGATGGGCTGTGTAGCTACATAGGAGTCTCTAAATCGAGTGAATGAGTACATGAGATACGTGTCGTATTTGTACCGTCCATTTATACGCTCATCTCTTTTACGTAAAGCAATGGGAACTACAAAGTACCCTCTAACGTAATATACTTGTACTTCCAAAAGACTTCTGATAAATTACTACACAAAAGAATTGCTGTGTGAACTAAAATCACATGACACGGAAGACGAACTGTGCATATGTGGATTGTCGACTGGCTCTCTCTCATGGTAAGCAACGTGTAAGTGTTAAATGATGAAGCCTCCGACTAGCTAAACGTAATACAGGGATTACCCCTCAGCCCATATCATCGTATCCCCTACATAAACAACCTAGAAAATGGTCCTCAAATCTATAATCCTAAAATCTGTGGACAGTGATATATTTTAAGCTGAAGCTCTTAAGTGTGAAAGATTGCGAAAAAATCCAAATAAGTCTTGACATATTAGCAGGGTAGTAAAAAAAAAATTATCGGTGATATCCAAAGTAATCAGATGGATACAAGAACACTAAAGATGATTATAGAATGCTCGGGATTCCTGTGCTGGAAATATGTGAAGAAAGGAATCTTCGAGTCGTTATCAGTAGCAGTCTGAAGTACGCTATTTAGCAGCAAGCAGTAAACAAAAAATTGGGCTAAGATTTATGCCTTTGTACTTCAACCAAAAAACGTCATAAGCAATCCTAACATTCTGCAACACCTCATACAGTAAGGAAACATCTTGAATATGCTGTTCAATTCTGGTCTCCTTGCCATCATAAAGGACGGACAAACTTGAATAAGTACAAAGAATAGCTACAAATTCAATCCTAGCTCTGCAAAATTTTATGAAGGCCATTCACTTACAAAAAAAGAAAAATATAATGAAACATAAAACAAGATAGAGAAAGTAGTACTAATGAAGGAGAGATTTCTTTTCCAAAGAGGACTGTCGAATTCGAGCATGTTACCGTCAAATGTTGAAGTGCAAAAACCATTAATGCTTTCAAAACCGGTTGGGAAAATATCGTAACGTTTCGGGTTTTACTTGTTGAAAAATACAGCGACAAGAACATATACACCAAGACGTATTATTTCAATTTCAGGTCGAGGAGACGGGTCTCCTCCATAGCGTTATTATTACAGGAAAAAAGAAAAAAAGAAAATAGCATGAAAAAAATAGTGACCAGTGTTCATTTTCATTCCATCTTGTAAAGTGCAATGGATGTTGCAGCAATGCATGGCATTTCCTTTGGTCTCTATCTTGCTAGCTCTTCATGTCGGAGGATTGGAAGGAAGAATGGGAACCTTCTTTTTGTTCTTTCTGAATCTCCTCCATCAAGTTTAGAAACGTAAATAATGTTAGAATCATACTTGGCATTTATCCTCTTTATAGGTCAATAAGCCTATTATCTGTTTTTCCCATGTACACTCTCTCTCTCTCTCTCTCTCTCTCTCTCTCTCTCTCTCTCTCTCTCTCTCCTATATCCCTGCATGATCCTCTGGCATACATATATTACATAACTCAGGGAATAATATTAATATATCAAGGAAAAGCTTGATTCTGTGGAGGGAATTTATGCTAAGGAATACGAGACACATGTGGATGGTTCTAAAGTAACGACAATATCACTCCACATAAAGTGAGTCTTCTGACTAGTTTCTTTTTCGGTGAGTGCAAGGCCTTGTGTCGAGTGTTGTCCTTTCAGCTGGTCGTAGCCGCCTACTGGAATTGTCTCTGTGGGGCAAAGCTATATTGTCCTTTCTGACTCCGAACTTGTCTATGAGCGGTGTTGCTTCCATTCTGGTCCCGGACGCCTGTGTGGCTTGTCGTTCGCTAAGTCTTGTAGTAATATTTCTGTCGGACGATTGTCTGTGGTGTCAGGAATTGTCATGTTGCCACCAGGATGATTCTGGACGTCCCCTTTGTGAGCCTGATTCCTTGTGCAACTGTAATACTGTGCAGATCCTGAACACATGTCTGGGGTTCCAGGCACTATATGTTTTGTGATCCGTTACTAAGCACAGACCAACCTCTTAGGGTGCCAAGTGCACCATACACACACACACACAAAAAAAAAAACACACACACATGAACAGACAGACACACACTCACACACACACATATATATATATATATATATATATATATATATATATATATATATATATATATATATATATATATATATATATATATTCTCCTGCATGCTGGTCTCGAACAGTCTGATTCACCTCTCCCTGGCTGATCGAAGCTTGTTGCTGGTTCGCCACACATCTCATCTGTTTACAGAGTCCCTGATGAATCATAAATCTCATGACAATTTTCGACTTTGTTAACAACAGCTGAAAGAGACATATTCTCCCAAACTCCCAATATCTTGAACTTCACAAGACCCAAGTCATTTGCTAACCATTGGTGTCTGTCTAACATTGGTAATGAGTTTCCATTTGATAAAGTAGATGTGTGATAATCAGTAAGTATGGAGGCTCAGTATGCAAGGTTGGCGAACTATAAGTATGTCTGTTGAGCGTTCTTCTTATATTTCAGATAATCAGGTTTGCCGTTATGTATGAGTAACTTAGGTAATTTACCGAAATATGACATCAGATTCATTTTAGTATGTTATACAGTGATGGAAACAAGGACAATAAGGACTTTATTTTCCAATGAATAATCAAATACCATGGATAATATAATTCATATGATGATATATGCATGTCACGTATATAATCAGCAGATGATGCGTTTATAATCGGTTGACACTTTATGAAACATAATTCCCCTTTACGAAAAGAAACCAGCAAGTGAACTTGATATGGATACATGATTGCTAGCGTGTGGCTATGCTTCTTTGACACACTGGAAAGTAAATGAACACAAGAGGGATTATCAAGGGAAGGTAACGAACACTTGTGTTATGAGGTCAGACATACGGTTGTGAAACAGTGTTGCTTTGGAAATGATGTCGAGGCAGACTTCACCCGTAAGCTCTCCTGTGTTGAAATGCTTGCATTGGGAGGCTCTCGTGGAACTCGAAACACCTCCGCGGTTAATCAGATCGAGTCCATTGACGATACTTTTCTGGGGACTATGATACGAACCAGAAATGAGAACTGTGATGACAGTGGGGCCAGTCACAGAATCATCTCAATCTCAGGGTTTCTGAGAATGGCAATTTCTGCACCGTACCCACAGATGGACCCTTACCCCTTCCATATGACCGCTCTATACAGTGTCAATGCAAGAGAAACATCACACGTGAGGCGAGTGAAACACATCCTGCTTCTTGCTTTTAGGTAACCGCCTTCGATAGGCTCCTTAGCCATACAAATTCACAAGATAAACTCAAAGTAATATTGTCAAGAACTCGTATGTTCCCACCAATGTTGTTTACACGCTTAGAAAGTGGCTACAGTGAAGCTGGTGGTGTAGCGTTTTGGGTTCAAGATAATGAGGATATTGCAACAAATGTTTAATTTCGTGTGTTGTTGAATGCATTCCCTGCTGGCTGGCTGCCCATGTATACTGCAACACACGAATTCACTCAGGCAATATACAGCTATATAAAGCCTGAAGATATTTTACACCACTGAGCATCGAGGAGCATTCAACCTGAACATATTTCCATGTATGACCCGAGTAAATTGATATGAATCTGATAGAATAGGAAATGATTCAGCCATGATCAATTCACAGAAATTCCTGTCTATCTACTTAAATTTAAACAGAGATTTCTAGCCATCAGTTACTGTATAACTAGAATTTCATTTGCTAGGTATATGTAGGTTGTCAGTCATTAAAAGTGCAGCAAAAATGATTACAATCATGCATACTGTATCTTAAATAGATGAAATGTTTGATTCTTTATCTTTGGGAGAGATAGGGAGATACATAGATAAATGGATAGGTAGGTAGATAGATAGATAGATAGATAGATAGAGAGAGAGAGAGAGAGAGAGAGAGAGAGAGAGAGAGAGAGAGAGAGAGAGAGAGAGAGAATTTATTTTCATGCATATCTTCCACGTTTTCGTTTCGAACTAGAAAAACTTCCTGGCATGGTTCCTCAACCATGAGCTTTAACCAAATGATTGGTTATTACTTGCTGTTGACTGGACATTGCGATCCCAACATGTTGTACTGGCTTTTAACTTTAATCTTTTGTAATGTCAGACCTAAAATGTGGTTCATCGTGGGATGAAAAGAAATGAAGTGATCTCAGTCTAGTTTTTTTTCTCTTCTTCTTAAGCTTCACTAACTGTTTACGGCTTTGCACAGAAATACTGAGGCTAATGTATGGTAGCCAGGCACGCAACCTTACGCCGCCCACAGCTGTCTGCACACTGTCCCGCCACCCATGATGGTTCATACTACTGCGTCCACCCTGCCGTGGCCTGGCACGTTACCCATCCTCCACTTCACCTGAAGGCTCCACGGCCACGAATCCAGCAGGTGGATCAGCAACATCCCTGTGGTGGCCGGAGTAGCTTTCCCATTTCCACTCCAACCCCACTATCATGGCAATATATATATATATATATATATATATATATATATATATATATATATATATATATTTTTTTTTTTTTTTTTTTTTTTTTTTTTATACTTTGTCGCTGTCTCCCGCGTTTGCGAGGTAGCGCAAGGAAACAGACGAAAGAAATGGCCCAACCCCCCCCCCCCCCCATACACATGTACATACACACGTCCACACACGCAAATATACATACCTACACAGCTTTCCATGGTTTACCCCAGACGCTTCACATGCCTTGATTCAATCCACTGACAGCACGTCAACCCCTGTATACCACATGACTCCAATTCACTCTATTCCTTGCCCTCCTTTCACCCTCCTGCATGTTCAGGCCCCGATCACACAAAATCTTTTTCACTCCATCTTTCCACCTCCAATTTGGTCTCCCTCTTCTCCTCGTTCCCTCCACCTCCGACACATATATCCTCTTGGTCAATCTCTCCTCACTCATTCTCTCCATGTGCCCAAACCATTTCAAAACACCCTCTTCTGCTCTCTCAACCACGCTCTTTTTATTTCCACACATCTCTCTTACCCTTACGTTACTTACTCGATCAAACCACCTCACACCACACATTGTCCTCAAACATCTCATTTCCAGCACATCCATCCTCCTGCGCACATCTCTATCCATAGCCCACGCCTCGCAACCATACAACATTGTTGGAACCACTATTCCCTCAAACATACCCATTTTCGCTTTCCGAGATAATGTTCTCGACTTCCACACATTTTTCAAGGCTCCCAAAATTTTCGCCCCCTCCCCCACCCTATGATCCACTTCCGCTTCCATGGTTCCATCCGCTGACAGATCCACTCCCAGATATCTAAAACACTTCACTTCCTCCAGTTTTTCTCCATTCAAACTCACCTCCCAATTGACTTGACCCTCACCCCTACTGTACCTAATAACCTTGCTCTTATTCACATTTACTCTCAACTTTCTTCTTCCACACACTTTACCAAACTCAGTCACCAGCTTCTGCAGTTTCTCACATGAATCAGCCACCAGCGCTGTATCATCAGCGAACAACAACTGACTCACTTCCCAAGCTCTCTCATCCCCAACAGACTTCATACTTGCCCCTCTTTCCAGGACTCTTGCATTTACCTCCCTTACAACCCCATCCATAAACAAATTAAACAACCATGGAGACATCACACACCCCTGCCGCAAACCTACATTCACTGAGAACCAATCACTTTCCTCTCTTCCTACACGTACACATGCCTTACATCCTCGATAAAAACTTTTCACTGCTTCTAACAACTTGTCTCCCACACCATATATTCTTAATACCTTCCACAGAGCATCTCTATCAACTCTATCATATGCCTTCTCCAGATCCATAAATGCTACATACAAATCCATTTGCTTTTCTAAGTATTTCTCACATACATTCTTCAAAGCAAACACCTGATCCACACATCCTCTACCACTTCTGAAACCGCACTGCTCTTCCCCAATCTGATGCTCTGTACATGCCTTCACCCTCTCGATCAATACCCTCCCATATAATTTACCAGGAATACTCAACAAACTTATACCTCTGTAATTTGAGCACTCACTCTTATCCCCTTTGCCTTTGTACAATGGCACTATGCACGCATTCCGCCAATCCTCAGGCACCTCACCATGAGTCATACATACATTAAATAACCTTACCAACCAGTCAACAATACAGTCACCCCCTTTTTTAATAAATTCCACTGCAATACCATCCAAACCTGCTGCCTTGCCGGCTTTCATCTTCCGCAAAGCTTTTACTACCTCTTCTCTGTTTACCAAATCATTTTCCCTAACCCTCTCACTTTGCACACCACCTCGACCAAAACACCCTATATCTGCCACTCTGTCATCAGACACATTCAACAAACCTTCAAAATACTCATTCCATCTCCTTCTCACATCACCGCTACTTATATATATATATATATATAAATATATATATATATTTATATATATATATATAAAAAAAAAAATATATATATATATGGGGGGGGGGGGGAAGGGAGAAAGAAACGTCCCACGTATTCCCTGCTTCCATGCGTGTCGTAGAAGACAAATGAAATGGGTGGGACCGGGGGGGTTAGAGGGGAGGAGCTGGATATCCTCCCCTCCCTTTTTTTTTGATATATATATATATATATATATATATATATATATATATATATATATATATGTGTGTGTGTGTGTGTGTGTGTTAAAATACCACCTTTACATTTAACAAGATAAAATTCATTCCAAACATTTACAACAATTTTGCATACGTTTAGAACTGATTATCCATTCACAATCACACTTCATCTGATGATATCCTCACATTTACGTTCAAACAGACAGGTATCCTCTGTCCAACTCAGCCTCATCCAATATCTGATCCACTCATGTTCACAGGCGGTTATCCCACACACCCCATTTGGAATTAGATTCACCAGTTCATTAATAACCATTGATGATGACAAATATTTTGATAACAATGATAACGCTAATTATATTAAAGAAATATCAGTACAATAAGATTCAGTATGATGATGATGATGTGTATATAGTCGACACTAACTATAAATGATACAAAGGTAATGAACTAGTATAAGAAGAGTGAGAATAATAATCACAGTGATAGTAATGATGATGAGAATTGACATAACTAAAGCCTCCATTAACACTGAGAAACGATGGATATCCAGTGTGCAGAATACGATCGTCTTATACCGAGGTGTTGGATTCTGTACGCAGGACAAGATCCCATCAAGAATTTGCTTCGACTTTTTACATTGATTTAAGAACAATTTCGTGAGTTTACATGTCATTATGTACCGCAAATGACAGCTAAATGTGGTGGTAGGTGAAAGGAAAAGAAAGATTCTTAATGATATCAGCTTCCTTCATCTATATATTGGGTGCTGATGCTCCGATGTAGCTATATATCACTGAACCAGGATCATAAATTAATGATTCAAACATGCCAGTAATGCTGTTATATTCCTTGCCTATCTAGCTAAAGCGACAAAACACCACAGGATCTCCAATGACTGTCTGTGTGCACGACATTCCCCTGCACCAGCCCAAGGTGAGACACACCCAGAGCTCGGCAATTAAACGGCCACAACCAGAACAAATGTAACTAATGAACAGTATTTCGCTTCCCCGGGTCCCTGATGATGGTTGCGAAGGCAAGCTACTCCAGATATGTGTTCGCAGATTAGTAGGCAATTAGGTATCTGATTCAGCACAGGATCCTTAAACGGCAATTAAAGGGAGTAGTCGAGTGTGGACAATTACCAATGATTGGAGCAAAACTGCAGAGCGGATATGAAGATGTCAGTAAACAAGATGGAACAGGGGTCCCTCCGCCAGGGTTAATTCCTGATATGGTTGGGTTGTTGTCTCCCCTCGGCAAGCACGCACGTTGTCCTGGTGAGCAACGGGCATGAACGCTCAATGCCATCCACAGACGTGTTAAAAATGACCTTGATATATTGACGGAGAGGTCAACGACGGACGACATTACTGTGAGGCAGATAAACTGTGCTTCGCCATTGACGATTCAACTTGTGAGCCTAATAGAAACATCTGTGAGTCGTGACTCCTACGGTAGTAATCACCTATTTGTGCAGTACTGGTAGAAGGTTCGACAATCATGGTGCTCCAAGTTGCGGACTGGAGAAGAGTAATCGACAGCTGGCATTATTTTGTGTATAGGATGATAGAGTACCTTTCTCTGGGGCTCCAACAGCGCCCAGGAAGTCGCCTCCGTCGTTTGGTCGGAAATATGTCAAAAAGTGTGGTTTTGTTGTGTGTGTGTGTCGTCGTAAGGTGAGTACAAAATCACTGTGGAGTGACTGTTCAGTGTCCTCAGTGTGGAGGTTGCACGAGGAATCCAGCCATTGAGGCTGATTCAAAGCAGTCTTCTACCTGTCTCGAGTTTATTGTGTTCCTCCAATGGTGAAGCTGGGAGCCAGGATATTCTATTCTCTCTCTTGAGTCGCCTTGTACAGTTGCTCAGTGTAGGGCCGCTGATGCAAATGATATAATCTATAGCGTGGGACAGCGTGGGTCTGCTAACATTAATGCATAACATCCCAGCTTCCCCTCACAAGTGACGAGAAACACCCCCTTACTCTTCATTGATACACGACATGTCATCCCTGATAAGCAGTGATCTTATAGCCCTTAACATTCATGGCGTATCTTCTCATCATTCTTTAAAAAAAGAGCACATTCGATGCCCATCCTCACTGATGCACCAGTTCATGTTCCTGATATAATCACTCGCCATCGCTGATGGACACACTCATTGTTCCTGATGCATTCTCGTATCATTCTTAATAAATTCTTCAACATCCGTGACGAATTGCCTTGTCATCCCTGATGCAAACAACCATTATCCCTGATATACGCATATACAGTCCCTGATTCACCACTTCATCATCCCTGATATACGCATATACAGTCCCTGATTCACCACTTCATCATCCCTGATGCTATCCTTCACCATCCTCACCACACCTAATGCTTTTATCCTATTCCTGATGCCTCTCGTTATTTCTGGTTGTATCCATCACCATTCCTGATGGTGTCGCTAACCATACTTGAACTCGTCCCTCATTATCGTTGATGCTGTTTCTTGTTATCCCTGCTAATACCTCCAGTCATCCGGGATGCTATCCCTCATCATCTCTAATAAGACCAGATAATCTATGAGGAGCTTAAGTCCCGGTGAAGCGTAATAGATTCAACGTTTCAGTCTATAAAGACGGAGACAGGGTAGTGTAACAAAAAGGCTCCTCTCAGCGCTCCACAGCTCTCCACTCCCTGTAGCACATCAAGCGACAGGAGCATCCTATAGTACGAAGAGAGTACACTGGCATGGAAATATTATAGGAGAGGGTGAATGAAAAACACATTTTGATCTAATATCAGCAGCCGGTTGAAAGATGTGCGTGTCATACCGTCACTAATAGACACTCATAGTAATAATTATATTAATAAACTATCTATAAAGTTGTGATTTAGATACCTTGAGAGTACTCAGTCTGATTGCAGGTGTTGGCTCGAGTACATACATACACCCTTTACTGCCTCAGCACTCAGTATCAAACGTTATAGCGAAAAACGCTTTCTTCATCATCACTCACACTGATAACTATTACTGTCTTGCGATGATAACGATAATGCAACACTGGCTCACATTCTGTTTCATCCTTATGCTCAGTGAAGGCGGTTAGACTCTGAACTGGCATTCCTGTTTACAAAGCGTGAATGTACTACACAAAACCTTACATCATTCTCTTGGAAATGATTTAAGAGATTTGGGGGTCATTCACCCCAGCTTGGATCTAGGCTTCACACCCCATATTATTTCCCTGCTCGAGAACTGTATCATTATATCCAAACTTCAAGCTTATTATCTGTGTGTTATCAGTTACTATGATAAAGCAAAAACTCTAAACTTTTTTTTAAAGTTACCCCTGCCTAAGCCAGGTACCCATTTTATCGACCAGCCTATAGGGTGGATGAACAGCTAGATTGACTGAGTACCGACTGCCGCAACCAGGATTCGAACCTACGCGCTCGACCCTGGGCGGCCAGTGAATGTATCATAGTCAAGACCGCTGACTACTACACCCCGGATGTTCATGCGTGTTTTCACACACACACACACACACACACACACACACACTGTTATTCACGAACACACATATGTACCTATATTCATCAATGGAACCGAAAACACGAGAGGAAAATCCCTTGCGACGAACTGTAGAGTCAGAAGTTACCCGACACAGATTCCATAGCGTGAAAAACCTCTCGCTGACCTTTACGGCCTAAGATAACCATCAGTCTCCCTCGGTGGCAGGCTACCATTACTGAGCCGCTACACCAGACATTACTGCCTCCGGTGTGCCATCTTTTCATGCTCTCTAATCAATGCAATTGTTGGTTATAAGCTCATAAGAAGTCCATTTATGTCTACAAGAAATACGGAATAATTGCCTCTAATTGTGATGAGGGCCTCTGTCTATGATTGTGAGCAAAGACCGTTAATTATGCTCTTCGACTGTGGTCTAATTCCGCAATTAGGTCAGGTTTCTGTACCTGCCACTGTGCTCTCAAGCCTCGTTCATCTCCCTGACTAAGTGAGTTCTCCCTCACTGGCTCTGTTCTCTCCGGTAAGCTCAAGAGGTCTGAAATTAACCCTATATTAGCCGGTGTTATCCCTCTCTTCTTCTACTTAATATCATCACAGATGGTACAGAAGGTTTCTTACCGGGACATTTATCACCTCAACGTAAGCTCAGCAGCTGGCTCGCATACGATACACCAATGTGGTGCCCACTTCGGGAAAATTGATCTGTCCATATCTTCTTATTTGTCTGCATTATTCCCGCAAAAGGTCGTTTTTTTATCATGACTCTCTTCCTTTCTTCTTCTTCTTCTTCTTCTTCTTCTTCTTCTTCTTCTTTCTCTCTTTCTTTCTTTTATCTTTTTTCTTTGTCGTCGTCTTCTGATTGTGGCAGGGAGGGATAGAAATCCTCACTCCCGTATTATAGCTTTCCAAAAGTAGCAACAGGGAAGGGAGCTGAGAGACGTTTATTTCTCGAAGACCCAGCTGTCTCTCCCTGGTGGTAACTAGTTAATTCAGGAAACAGCAACAAGTCTATATATATATATATATATATATATATATATATATATATATATATATATATATATATATATATATATATATGCGTAAATAGTGCATATGAACGCGCACTACCTTATAATATACTAACCTCCAACAGCCAGGATCGAACCAGCCTCCGACTCGGGGGTCCCGGGTTCGAGAGAGAGAGAGAGGAAGTGAAGTGCTTTAGATACAAGGGAGTGGACATGGCTGCAAAGGGAACTCTGGTAGCGGAAGTGAGTCATGGGATGGGTAAGGATGTGAAAAGGCTCTGGGAGCACTGAAAAATGTGGATGTGTGGTAGGACGAACAGGGATATGTTTGAAACTATAATTGTCCCAGCAGTGATATATGGTTGCGAGGCATGGTGTATTATAAATGAGGATGTGTAAGGTGGTTTGATCGAGTAAGCAATAGAATAATTAGAGAGAGAGAGAGAGAGAGAGAGAGAGAGAGAGAGAGAGAGAGAGAGGTGAAAAATAGTGTGGTGATAAATAGTGTGGTTGAGAGCGCTGAAAAGGATGGGCTAAAATGATTCTAAGATATGGAAAGAATGAGTGAGGAGAGTTGACAAAGAGGATGTATGTGTCAAAATTGGAGTGGACAGGGAGAAGATGGAGAACAAATTAGAGTGAAAGATTTTAAGCGATCGGGTTATCAACAAGTGGGTGGGTGAAAAGTGTGCAGGGGGAAGAGTGAATTGGAAGGATGTAATATACAGGGTCGACGTGCTGTCAGTGGACTGAACTAAGGAGTGTGAAGCGGCCGAGGGAACCAAGGAGAGTCTATTGGGCCTCGTTGTGGATAGGGAGCTGTGATTTCGGTGCATTACGCATAACAGCTCATTAACGTGAGCAAATGCGGCCTTCATTCGTCTCCTCATGGCGCTACCTCGTTAATGCTGGAAACGGTGATAAAGTATGGGAAATGAATAGATTGGTAAAGCAATAGATAAAAGCTGAAGAAAGATAGACTTCTCAAAACGGCAACGTTCTCGATCGTATATGGTATGTCTCCTCCCACACTGCTCACTGACTGCCTGTTCACTTCACAGGAGAATACCACGAAACGCATCTATAATACACCCTCGATCAACCTAATTTACCTTATCTTCGACAGACCATATTCACTTCTCCCTTGACAAGCGTATCTTCAATGTATTTTAATAAACTTAAAATCACTTTGCGCTAGACAAACGCATTTTATACTTCATCGTTGAAATGAAAGTTTCTATATTACATCCTCATCATCATTACAGCCTCGACATCACTAGTCGTAAACATGACCCAGTTCAAACGCATCTTGAGTAGACCCGTTATGATATTGCCCTTTTACCTGAAAGGCTGAGGATAAGGTGATGATTGTCAAAAAGAAAAAGAATGAGAAACTGACTCAGAATATGCTTCCCTCCTTTAGAAGGTAACTTGATTAGAATATAAACGAAGGAAATCACACAAAACTCCCCGACGCTCTATCATGCACACACCAGCAGGACTAAAAAGATTTCAATACGGATGCAGAGTGTAATCTTGGTTCGTACACAGGACCATCAACCAGAGGAACATATGCCAGGAAATAAAGTCATAGTCAAAAACCCTAGGCTGGGCTATTGTTGATGACTTTAGGAAATACTAATCTTGCAACATTATAGCAGCGTGGGCTAAGTGCTAGTGATATCCAGGGTATAGTAAAGACATGGGACTAGTGGAGATCGGGAGGTGAAGAAGATACCGCTGAACTTGATCCCTAAACTGATCTGAGCTAGGTTCAACATCTACCTTAGGTCGACCAAAGAACTATTATGATTGTTCCATCTCCTTAGGAGAGAAATCTGCATTGTTCCTGTACAGCTGCCTATTTATGGACGTTAAAGACACATTCACAAATATCCTGAGATTTATTAAGAAATGTATAAAGATGACCGGAGTCCTTTTAAACCATGCGGTCTTCAGGTCATGATACTGATTGCCAGGGAGAAGCCCCAGATACTGTCATAAATTCTTACGACACCGAAGCTGCCCGTAGCTTGGAGTAAGGTCCAGGTTGATATCACTTGACTGTACTAAACCGCAAATAAAAGGATAAGCTGCCGAAGCCTGCTGCTGTCAAACAAATACCAAAATGATTCCCAAAGCGATAGAAACCAGCAGAAATGAATGAATAATGCAAACATACTAACATTCCTTCGTATCCGTCTGTTGATTAGGTATTGCTCTCGTAGAGCAGTTAGAAATGAATGTCTCTGTGAGTACTATAGCTTTATCTATTGGGCCTTTACCTAATAAAGATATATGATAGTAGTGTCATGAAGCTACTGCGGAACGAGTCAGGAAGCTACTGGGGCACGATTTGCAAGCTACAGTGCTACAATAAAAGCCAATACCCGTTTTAGTGTTCATTTACTGATCAAGTAGCCAGGTTATCCAATAAAAGCATTACATACTTCCTAAATCTCTTTACTCCTGCTGGTAAATAGGAACCAACTTCAACAACTTCGGTTGATAAGCTTTACCGACGTATAACCTGGGTTTTATGACTGTTGTACATTTGTTCTGTATGATTTCATTGCAACCCTAATCGGGTATTGAATGTATACTTGCTTGTCATAAAGGGCTAATCAGTAGCGAAAATGGTGTAACAGTAAGCGGTACTTGCTCATCAAGCGTTAAGGGTTGAAGAGCAATTGTCCATAATTCGGACCTGATCACCTCTGACCATATTAGCATGTTGTAGAAGTCTTAGAACAGACAAACTATGAATTCATGGCTGAAATTCAGATAAAAGAAACTGTAGACTCGTTGCTGAAATATGCGACAAACGATAAACATACGAATGAGACACCGAGGAACATCAGACGTAGGGTAGGATAAGGTTAGGATACAAGATAATGGCGGGTACAAAGCCGAGATGCACTGGAGTCATGAATACATGGCTATCACTTAGCTGTCATACATATAACCTTCACAGAATCTTAACCAAAAACAATCAGCTTTGATGTCAGGTTCTTCAAAAATGGTTTGAACGAAAACTTTTTTCTTTCTCTCTCTGTAGCATCACATACTCCACAACTCACCAAAATATAATCATATCAACTAGCACAATACGTTCCAACTGTGATAAACACCTACGTCAGACTGAGGTATGATGTGTAGTGAGAGTTCATGTGGTAGCTGTACTACCTCCCGTGCTGACACGGTCAGTATGTAACTTAAGGAAGCTGAACTATGGATGTGCGTGTATGTGTGGTGTGGTGTGTGTGTGTGTGTGTGTGTGTGTGTGTGTGTGGTACATGCAGGAAGTGTTGACCACATTTGCCATCCTGGAGGCTAGGACTAGCAGACCTACCACGACAGCCATCCATAGTCACATGCTGGGTAGGTACATACGGAACAAGCTTCAGCTGCGGGTGATTTTGCTATTTGCTCATCCTTTACGGTAATTCTTATGTGCTTTACAAGAACATGGGACTTTTAACCCCCGAGAGGACAGGCAAGTAAAAGTAATTCACCGGTTGAAGAAAACAAGCGACTGAAAATGTATGACACATAAAAAGCAAAGGAGGCAAAAGCATCGATAAAAAAACGAAGTTTATTGAGAGAGAGAGAGAGAGAGAGAGAGAGAGAGAGAGAGAGAGAGAGAGAGAGAGAGAGAGAAACTTAGCGATGAATATTTCTTTTTTTGTTCGTAAACAATCACACAAAGCAATCAGCCACATGATGCATTGAGAACAGAGCCTGTTGAAGAAGTCTTTCTTCGACTGACACCTAATCACAAACGTATTTGTAAAAATACACAGATGAATAAATAATAGACTGTACCCAAGAGCAGCCAAACAATTGAACACTGGGACATATATACACAAATTCAACCTCAGGTAAACTTCTTTTGTAAGTGCGTGTGCAGTATTTTTTGAGCCTGAGGGAAAAAATATGCTTTCATTGATTTTCTAAAGCTACCGATTTTGAAAGTCTGCATACCTTGAGTCCTTACTTTTCTAAATACTACACAACCAATTTCTTAAACAAACAGAACCTGGAAATTCTAAATTCATCTCAGATCACAGAGTGTCTTGATAACATCTATGGCTGTAAGACAGACTTTGTCTGTAGAATAAGTGTCTTTTGTTGGAAATGATTCGGTCATCATAAAGGGTTTTGATGAATGAATTGTTTTGAATGTGTGAGTGGATGATTGCACAAAAAGTGTCATTATCTGGTAAGCTACATAAGCTAAAGTATTTGTATTCAACTATAAAATCAAGAACATAGTGGAGTATATCACATTAAGTATTAAATCGACTTGACGGTATTTTGTCCCTTTTCGTTAAACACCAGAATGACCAAACGAACATAGTGTATATCAAATTTCTCACATATGAACCTGTTGAAAAAGTAGAAATGTAAACAGAGTTCTATTTTATATAATTATGTACATTACATTGAAGGAAGATATCAAAAGCGCTTTTCGGCGTGGCAACAATTTAACTGTATGCATTCCTAGGGTTTAAATTTCCGATATCCTTAGACTAATCGTCATGAAAATGTTCATTCTCGTATTACGAATTGTTCCTTTGAATATATTTGATTGAAATATAAGATAAAAGGGGAAAAAAATGAGACACTAAGGAAGAAGAAAAAATAGACAAGGAAATGTATAGAGATGAAAAGAAAGAAAGACGGTCAAACATACTCTTAGTGTAAGAGCTGTTACAATACAACATAAACAAGGCAAAACAATTCGACAAACGAGAGACTAACAAGACTAGCGCAAAGGTAGACACACAGTGATTATTGACAGTCTCATCGATTAATCAGAGAGTAAATGCCAAACACAGAGCGAGCGGGAGGAGCAGCAGCAACAACACTAGGTGAGTGTCAGGGAGGGTAACGGTTACTGACCACCACCAACACTGCTGGCGATGCTGCCACCGTTGTACGGGTGAGAGAGTTGTCTGCCCCTTTTTCGAAAACGGGAAGGTCAATAGGAGGAGTTAAGCGTCGGACATCGTACTTCACACGCGTGAGCCTCCTTTCTTCCTCTATCACTCCTTTTAATCATCTTTGCACACTCTTTCCGCATCCACTTTCTCCTCCTCTCCATTTTCCCTTCTTTCGCGTACAAAAATGTCTTAAGCTTAGATCTTTTATCTTTTATATGGCACTAATTCGACGAAACTTGTCAATTTTTCCCGTATTCATATTTCATTTATCCTTTTAAGTTTTTTTTTTATAAAAGTTTCACCTTAAAAAGAAGAGAGACACATTCTTAGGTGAGGAATGTGAGGTGAGAAAATTCTGGCAGAATATAGGGGGATGTGAATGAGGAAGGGTTGTTGTCACCTTGTCGTTTCCTTCCTTGTTCTGTTGTACAGTTCTAGCAATCGTGAGACCACCTTAAAACAATGACCGACTTCTTTTAACTCACTCTTAAAGGAGGATAGAGAATGGCTCTTGTTGAAGACCTGTTGTTCTGGTAGATGGATGTTTTAGAGGTCTTGGCTATTTTTTTTTTCAGATATTTACAAGGAAAAGGTATTTTCAATTATTGCAGGTAATTCATTCATTGGATCGAATCTCAAATCACAGACAACAAGCATTACAAAATGAATATATCAATTTCGTTTTATTTTACTGTAGGAGTAATGATTTGGAATTGTTCTGAAACATAAGCCATTAGACTAAAATCCAAGACAGAAAACACCATCGGAGTAGAGTTTGAAGTAAGGCCTGTCTAGTGGGGATATAACTACTATAATTTCTTCCTGCAACCTTAAGCAGACCTGCTTTTGTTTTAGGTCTACAACCAGACTATGTTGAACCGTCGTGCTGTATATACAGTAGCAGTAACGTTGAGATATCCGGAATGCTGTATGAAAATGTGAAAAATGTGCCTGTACATACATGTTTCTTACACTTGAAGCTCACATAATAAAATGATTCTTTCTGGTTTATGTTATACGATCATGCCGTCAGTTTAAGCTACTTTCAGCAAATGTCCGTGATAGTGTTGTTTTCCAGACCGTTTGAGTGTTCTTTAGACGTCTAATGAAGAGCTGGTCTCTAGATATTACTGGTAATTCTATTTCATTTATGTCTGTGGAAGTTTTTCACACCAGACATCCCTACAAATGTTCCTATTTGAGACACATTTGGATCCATTGCTCGTTAGATATTCCTGAGAATCATCGCTCGAGATCTGTGTGGATGCGTTGTTCTTTAGACGTTTCTGAGTGTGTTATTTATCCGATGTTCCTGGGACTATCACTTTCTGAGAGTGGAAATATTGCTCTCCAGGTGTTCAAAGATGGAGTTTTCTCTTAATACTCCTTGGGGGTGTTGTTTTCTTTAGGCCTTTAGGTACACTGATCTCCGGACTTTCCTGGAAGTGTTGCATTCGGGAATTTCACAAGACTTTTCCTCCCTGGAATCCAGTGAACTTGTTACTCTGCAAAGGTTCTTTGGAGTGTCGCAGTCTAAACGCCAATCGAAATGTTACTTTCTAGTTCAGCTTTTGAATGCTCCTCTCTTTCCATACGTGGAATTACTACCGTCAGTACGTCACAGGGTATCTTTCTCATCATTAGGATGAGGCTATCTACCTACAAAAGCCTCTCCATTATCTGATCTCTTAAGGTGAAATAGCTACACCCACTTGTTTCTCAAGATGTGAAGATCTCGAAGGAGCGTTACTTTCTACGCATTATCAACTGTGAGGGAATTCAGATTTGCTTTCTCATCACTTCCACATAGGATGTAATGAACGGCTGGAGGGCATAAGACAAAGAGACCCTGAGAACCCACTGGCCATCTGTAGGGCGCTGAGTGGTCTCCGGCGTGGGAACCGTCAGCGGAGAAAGATGACTCTCGTCCTTAATTTACCTTTTGGTCACGTAATCTTAAAGACAAGTGGAAACAAATGAACAACATTCTATTATATTTTTTTTTTACTCCTTCCATATGATTGATGATTTCTTAATCTCGTTTCTCCTGGAGGAAACAGTTATTCACCGTTATTGGTAAAATCACTCTTCGTGTAAACTTGGCTTGTAACGGTTTCGATGCATTGACCAAATGATCCCTGCTCGCAATATACATCAGAGTACTTGATGCAAGTCCAATATCAATTGTACTGGAAGGTATCGACTGTAAGGTATCGACTGGAAGGTATCGACTGGAAGATCTTGTATTCTGAAAATGTGTATGGTAGTGCTTCCCTCCCAATTACCATGGATCTTTTCTAACTCAGTTGTGGATGAATCAACAAGTGGTTACTTCTTATGCCACTTGCTGGTGGAGAGGCAAACCATGTGTGTCATCAACAGTACGAACGGCCTTAACTGTAGCCGGGAAAAAGGCGTCAGCAACAGCGCAGGAACTGTAACAGCTTCGGGAGGCAACTGTAGTACCCATGGCAACAAACGAAATCGTATCATATCCTAAACTGTTATCAAAATCGCATACGCTATCACCCGTTGTGTTACATCCGGTCACAAGAACTAACTACCGAAACTGTAACAACACCACCAGGAACAACAGCAACAACAACACAGAAGCCGAAAAAGCTGCACCACAGGCACAAAAACAGCAGCAGTGACTAGCTGGGCGACGAAGGACTGTTCTCACAAATAAAGTTAATTACGTGTGGGAAGGTCTCCTTGTGTGCCTGTGAAGACCAGCTGGGCGACCTGATGACTGGCAACCCTCACACGAACAATATCGCCCAGCATGGTAGCGGCCGCCACTACAGAAAACGTGATGTGTTCCCCAACTCGACAAATTCTCTCGCAGTATATGGGCGATGAACTGACAGATTAAAGAAAATGAGACGTTTCTTAGGCACTATAATGGTATTTTAATTAAACTCTTTGAGGCCCATAAGTGGGAAGTGTTAGACTGCGACGTCTGGAATGGATAAGATTCAGCTAATATCAAAACTGGAAACTGACCACTTGCGAGTATATGCTTTGTGGATATCCTCCCCTTTGTTACTCACCATCATGTTCATTTACGGCTCAGGTCAAAGTCCATGTCACCAAACCCTTATGGTTTAAGTCAAAGCCAGTCTGCACCACACCCTCATCTCCATATCTTATTCTTGTTATATCTTCGGTTTCGCTACTTCCTCATATCCAGTACGCGTTCGACACATTTGGCCTTTGACCTGAACATTATGAATCAGTTCAAAAGGCTTCTTCACGATGTCCTCAGCTTCACTACAGTCTCGTCCTCGCTATACCCTTTGCCTTCATTGCAACACGAACACCACTGGCCATTGGTCTGTCCCACAAGGATCAAAAAAAAGGCCATTCTATCCCACCCTGCTCTTCACCACTCCTTTATCACTATTGCACCATTAACACCACTAAAACCTAAAACCTAAACCTTACGAGTCAACTCAAAGCAAAACTTCGAAATATCCTTATCTCTAGTGCAGCATTGACACTCTTACCCTAAAGCATCTTAACACACTCATGAAAAAAATTTCAACTCAGTTGGGTTAATCACTTCGCTGAAGGTCTAGTTCAAGTTCGAGAGTAGCAAACACACAAGATATACAGATGGTGGAATTTTACCTCGGTACTCATACCTTCAACGAAGTTTTGTCCAAGAGCAAGGCTAACGCGCGGTTTCCACCGTACGTCTTGTTTGGTGAACGACGCTGCTTCTCGCCTCTGCTACGCTCACTCAATAGTTATTGATTCTGGGTTCTCCTTACACTGACCATCTTTATATAATGTTTCTCGTAGTTGTTCCAGTCATGTTTCCTATTTCTCCTGGTAGTATATTGAGCAGTCTCTCTGACTTTCTTGCAGGGGACTCACATCCTTGTGTGTGTGTGTGTGTGTGTGTGTGAGAGAGAGAGAGAGAGAGAGAGAGAGAGAGAGAGAGAGAGAGAGAGAGAGAGAGTAAGGGACGTACCCTAGCAATAATCCAACAAATATGGGCATACTCAGCGATATAAAGGCTGCAGAATTTTGTCATTTCAACACCTCTCTCTCTCACACACAATAAAATTCTTTACGGAACAACACAGTGCGTTGCCAACTCACGTACAGTAACATCCTGAATACAACATTTTTACTCACCAGATTTTGGTCTGAGTTTCATGACCTCTGAAGTGAACGATGCTATCTGAATAAGCTGTATTTGGCTGAGTTACGTAAAGTGTCAGTCTTAAGAATGACAGCATTTCTGACTTTCTATTTCACCATCCCACTAAATTTACGTTAAGAGGAAGCCAAATTCACTGACTTAGGCTTCGTTCAATTAGTGTCTAAGTAATTTGTATCTTGACCCGGTCACGATACAAGGTGAACCTTGTTTTTTGTTATCCTCATTCTTTCATTAAAAGTTGTATTCTATTTGCATTTTTTTTTATACGATCTGATGATCAAGGTCTTCGAAGCTGTGTTTGGATTAGCTTCGTGATTCTCATCTCTACCCCGCTGGGGATCGCCTTGACTGTACCGAAATATACCTTAATCATGTGCGCGTGAGGAGATATAAGGGCGCACATGAGTTACGGTAGAGAAGCTGGTTTGAGAACCTGGCTTTGAAATCATTTTCTACTAGACTAGTGTCGTCATCAACAGCTGGCTGGCTGTGAGGAGCACGAGCCAGCCCAGGGTCGGACATGCAAGGGTTTGAATCTCGGGTATGGCAGTCGGCCTATACCCAACCCAGGTGTTCATCCTTCACTCATAGATGATTATAAAGGGCTAAGGCTGGGGTGTGTATGTGCGTTTGCTTACATGATTCATATACATAGTCAAGACAAGATACATACACGAGGTTATACGTATTCAAGGTTAAGATACAAGGCATTATGAGTCTTAAGCTCGCTCCTCATATCAGACAAATAGTAATAACACACAGACACACACACACACACACACACACACACATACACACACACACACACACACACACACACACACACACACACACACACACACACACACACAACTGGCTGAGGCTGGAATTTGTTTATGAGTGTAAACAACACATGAGTAAAAATGTGATAAGTAAATGCAAGATTATATGTACAAGTGTAAAACTCTTTCCCCATACCACGTAAACAGTAATCACAAATAATCTCTCTCTCTCTCTCTCTCTCTCTCTCTCTCTCTCTCTCTCTCTCTCTCTCTCTCTCTCTCTCGCACACACACACACACGCACACACACATCTATGCTTATAGCCCATTTGTCACTAATCACTTTATACACGTGACACCTCATAACATACTTGCGACAGCCCGGTTGATCAAGTTACCTGCCATCCACCCTCTAATACACGGTTACCCTGATTCATATGTGACTCGGCCAGTCACCACAGCAAGATACACGACAACCGTGGAATGAAAATCATTTCTAATTCACATTCCGCTGGATACCGCGTCGGATAGATAAACCACCCATTGTACATCTTCCTAGAAAACTGAGTGCGCACATCCCGAAGTGTATGAAAAGACCTCATAAAACCCTACGATGATTTTGACAGTAATCAAGAGATTTCAAGGGATGAATGATACCTTCCAGAGTTTTTGGGAGAGGCTTATCCGATATAATGATACAATTTTATGCTTATTTAGTGTCCTGCCAGCCAGCAGCCTGAGGGGCTTTGCAAGTGAGGCTGCCGATGCTCGTGTCCTGCGTCAGGTTGGGAGGCCGGCAGGGTTGCGCCGCGCGGGGGGGGTGAGTGCTGGCTGACGTCCACTCCATTCCTCCATCTGGCTTAGGACGTGTGTCGCAGTAACGCGTCGAGAGTGTAAAAGTCCTTCCATGATATGAAGGCACTTATCCACATCTTCCTCAACTCTGTACATGAAAATCTCCTTACTCGTCGCTCCGTCTAGTGTCCCAGAGCAAGAAACCTTCCCAAAGGCTCGTATTTTAGAAACGACACACTAGTTCTTGCTCCGTTATACCTGGACCATCCTATTTGTCTTTTATACTGATATTCAAGGGCCAATTTGCCAGCCCATCATTCATACATCTAAGGAGCACCAGCCCATCCATCCATCACTCTCATATCCAAAGACAACCTCTCTCCTGCCCTCGTCTTGAATCTTAAGACCAACCTGTCCATCTCTGTCATGTCCCTGGATTAACCCGCTCGTCTGTCAGTCTCACATCCCAGGACCCCAAGCCCTTATTCCATATCCGAAGACCGCCCAACCCGTCCCATAGTTACATATCAAAGGCCTCTTCTCATTGTTTCTTCGCGCCTTATTTCGAGACTGCGATACCTGGCTCTTGAACCCATATCTCATGTCCAGTCAACCTGCTTTTAAGTCCTGTACCTCAGAACCACTTAACCTGTTTGTCAGTCCCATATCTTAGGGCCACCCCGTCCCCACCTCCCCGAATGTTAGCTTTCATGGCTAGAAATGTAAACTAATAAACGAAGGATACTATACTCAGCCTGTACAGCGCCTGGTTAAACCTCACTTGAAGTAAGCTGTTCAGTTCTGACCACCGAACTTGATGAAAAGCTTGAGGGAAATCGAGGAGATCCTAAAGAATCCTTTGAATACTTCAACAACAAGACAAATAAATCTGAGAAATCATTGACCCACAGTCTAATGATTATAGCGTTTTAGCAAGTGACAGTAAAAACTGGCTGTGTTCTTCACAGATATATCGACTCGGTATTTACCATCGAAGATTCATCTCATGTACCACAGGCGCAAAAAGAATTTCTGGCCACCGAAAATGATAAATTGGACGACCAAATTAACTGTTTCTGACGATATCATCCTCAGAACACTGAGAGAGGCCAGCTGGCATGTGGCTTTTCCGAGCACCAGAATATCAACAAATCCTAGCGGGATGGATAGGAGCCACACAACTACTTCACTGACACCTGTTATTAGGAAGAAAGACAGATTCTATTTTCATCAATCAGCAGCAGAGCCTATATAGACAATCTGGTAGGACACATTTATCCTTCCACATTTTCCTAATAGATAAATCTAATAGGAGTTTCTTACCACTATACTGCATGGTGTCATTTTCTCATCTTTTTCCTGCCGGTATTTCAACTGAAGAGAGAGGTGGGTGGAGAGATGCCTTCTGCTTTGCTATCCTATCTCTACCATAATCATCATATTTTTTTTTTACTCATAACTTCTTTATGGACTATCAGGTCTCCTATGATCTGTCCTTCTCATATACTCCCATGACCATCCAATCCAAACCAATCCCATATCCCAGCACCACCCTGCTCATGCTACCTACCTATCCCAGACTCATCTTGGCTTTCCCCAACTCCCATCCGGGGACCAGCCAGAGCAATGTATCGTCCCATCATCAAGACACAGAAAATAGTGCAAATTGTGTTGGGTGCGGTCATCCTCCTTCCACCAAGGTAATTGTTAATCAGTAACGTGGGTGAGGCCAGGTCATGCAGGGTGGGCCAATTATTCACCTGGACAGGATGTTAAAAACACGCGAAGTAAGCAACATGGTCTGTGGTTCGTTCCCCCTGGGGCGTCACATCAACAATTCTTCCGTCGTGACCCAAGGCAAAACCTTTGCTAAACAATAAAGGTATTAATGGATTTCTGTGGGCGTCTGCCTATCGGTAAGGGGTAAGGATGGCGTTATGGTAATTACTTTTCTTCGTACATACATCGCTGCGTTAAGTGGGACCTGGTAAAGAATTAATGCGATACAGAGATGGTGTGGCTACAAGATATAGGCTTTTTTGTGCCTCTGTTTAGGAATATGAAGTAATAGATACTCCAACTTAAAAGGGAAGAAGACAGTGTAGTGTAAAGAGACAGAGCATGAATGATAAAGAGATTAATGCAATTTATACATTTTGACGTATTCAGTAATTATGACTTTAGGAGAGTAAATGCTGTATATAATGTTTGACTAATGATAGTAATCGCAGCAAAATATGGAAGTCCCCCATCGTTTTTCTTTTTAAGGCAAATATAATTGCCTTCCAATTATTCTAAAACGTTGCAATTAATGTGGTTACTAAAGAGTGCTTGTCGGAGAAAATTGTAACAGATGAATAAGGTGTATCAGAAAACTGTAATTGATTAAGCCTTCTTTATTAGTGGGCGGAAAACACAGACATTAAACTGGTCCCGTGTGTATACAACTTTTTTTATTGACGCTTTCCATATCTCCGGCCTGACCTGTTCTTGCGCAGATTACAGTAAAAGGCAGCATGACACATTAATAAACAAGATGATTGATTGCATACCAGCTAACTTCCTGTCAGATAAGAGCTGCAGTAGTCTTAAGCTCCTTAAAGAAGACCAGAAGGAGAAGCAGAGAAGCTCAAGGCCAGCTGGACTATTATCACTCCGCGAGGACTTCGTGCTTCCACGTACGTCATACCCTGGCGAGAGAGACAACATAGAGATGAGAGGGAAGGTGGCTGACCTCAGTCAGCTGTAGTGTATCAGTTGGACGCTTCTCCTGGCTTCCTCCCTCCTACTTGCTGGTCTTGATGTCCGAGTCCGCATCGCTACTCCTCCTTCTGTTCCCTCACACGTCCACCCAAATTTGCACTAACTGTTTAATTTTTTTCTCTTTAGTTTTTCTCCTCTTTTTTTTTTTGCTGACACAAACTTCATCATTTATAATTATAATCCCATTACTCACAATGTAGGTTAAAGGTAGCTGGCTCATTTACATGTACAAAGAGTATATAAACCTTCCTCCGTGTGATGATTTTTTGGCGTCTTTGCGGTAGCTCGTGACTGTTGAACACCTGAGGCTTCGTTTGACCCAAGTGTCCTAGGAGAACACTATGCACCACCTCTCCCTGAAGGTATATCTATGTGTTGTATGTCGCTCAGTACATAGGTTGTCTTGTGTGAAGTTGCTGGGTTAGATGACAGTATGGCTTATGCAATGTAGTTTGATTGATGAACTATAGTTAAGGGACACATCGACTAGGTGGAACATAGAAGAATAGAACACCTGTAGAGAGTGATATGTTCAGAGCAACAGGTGATGTCCCTTAGTGTCCAATGGAAATGATATGTACCCATTTTACGACTCCTCTGTGATTTGCGACTCCTCTGTGACTTATGTGATTCGACAAGTCTTCTCTACTATCATCTCTTTTGTTCGTTTGTAGGGTTATCATATTCCTACTGTATGTTTAATGCAGAACGCCACTTAGTATATATGCTGTAACTTGCTACGTTCATACGTTTTGAATGCAATAATGACATAGGTGATTCACTGACGTTCAATCGCACTTAACGACATACTTGGTATAGTTTTATGAGTTCACTCAATGGTATAGGTGATGTAAGTTTCTAAAGTTAAGTATGACTGATATGGCTCTTTAAATGCATATTACAGTATATGATATGTAGGTGTCTCATTGAGTGTAGCGGTGTTTGTGATGTAAAATTTTCAATCGTGCAGCTTGTTCATTGTCATGGTAATGTATTAGATGCATCCTTAGATAAGCAAAACTCTCTCGCACAATGTAGAGCGATCACCATTATCAACAAAAGTATTTTCTTAATGGTGAACTTTATTTCTAGCTTTGATAAGATATCTCTTGGCAGTCTACCCGAATGACGCAGAGACTCTTTATCTTAAGCACTCGACATACCAGAGTAAAAGTGAACCTTGGAAGTCAAAAGCTCAAAGGCTATGTGGTGGACGAGTTGCCTGGAACTGGACATGAGTAATAACCTAAGCTGAATGCTTCCAGTAATGGATTATTACTGTTTGTTATTACAAACTCAGCCAAAGTGCTAAGCAAGACTCTGTATATCTCGGGAGTGTTCACCATTACCTTTAACTCGTCTTCGTTGAACATGTTCTAATATACAAAGTCTCCTTCAGTTGCGTCATTACATGATATATTACATGCTTTACATTCTTGCTGATATGTTAATGGATAATTGTGCATACATATGGTGATATCACCTGTTGCAATGAATAACTTTGATATACTGTTATACACATAAGCTATTACGATATAGTTAGACTATAGCATAAAACGATACTGAATATGGCTAACTTAATCACGTACAGCCAAAGTGAATACTTTTTCTTCCTCAACAGGGCGTACTGGAGGTCAGGGAGAGGTCGGATGACGGAGACAGTCAGACCTAGGATCGGTGAGTACAGCTCTTTGCCTCATGTAAATGTATACACATACTTACTAGTTCAGTATGGGATCCAGGCATATTTACCAGTAAGATATTGTTCGTCCTTACAAACCTGATAAAGTAAATTTGAGGCTTAGAAATGATATAATGCAGATTTCGTAGATGATAGCATATATATATATATATATATATATATATATATATATATATATATATATATATATATATATATATATATATATATATATATATGATAATTCCTACATTATATCATACAACTCTTTGGGGAAACTCATGAGTCATACAATGGTAGAAATATACAACGAAAACTGCATTGTATATCAATACAGAGGTGTTGCTCTGTTTGGGAGAACATCGTTTGACAAAATACAAATGGGACTATTCCGAAAGCAGCTTAGTATTCTTGTTGACGATTAGACAAACATACAGTCATCATTAGCATGTGTTGTGTGCTTGTCCTGAAGGTTGCTTGATCTTCTGATTGTAAATGTTTTTTTTTGTAACAATTAATGGCCTTTACGGACAGTTGTTACTTTGTCCATAACGCTCACGAAGACGTTGTAGCGACGTCTAGAGTTTTTCAAAGGCATCGTTGCTGGAACAAGGGGCTTGTTAGGACCAGGTGTTGCCCTAGTGTTACGGCCTTGGTTCTTCCTCCTCACGTGAGGGTCATGCCGCCAGGCTCCCTCCTATTCTTTTGTATTTCTCTCTAATCGTACACATGGTAACCTACTCACTCAGCCGTGCTTACCCTTCATCAAACCTGTTCACGCTGACGTCTTAACTAACGCCCGCTCGACCTAACCTAATCTACTCCAACGTTGCCTCATATCAGTTCCTCCTAACGACGTACCATTCACATAGGCTGAACTATCATGTAAGTGTTTAAGTCTAACATGAGCACATGTACTTGCCGTTGGCTAACATGGCCTAATAGAGCAATTGATTGGGAATGTTCTTAACATAGGTGCGGCATTTTGTATGGTTTCTATTGCTACTTTCACCATTATGCACTTCAGTTTTGACTTATATATATATATATATATATATATATATATATATATATATATATATATATATATATATATATATATATATATATATATGCATATATATATATATATATATATATATATATATATATATATATATATATATATATATATATATACATATATATATATATATATATATATATATATATATATATATATATATATATACATATATATATATATATATACATATATATATATATATATATATATATATATATATATATATATATATATATATACATATATATATATATATATATATATATATATATATATATATATATATATATATATATATATATATATATACTTTTTGATAAGGCTTATAGAAATTCTCGTCTAAAGTAGATATCTTCACGACTTACATTAGAGCGTTATTAAGCTGTTAGTCTACACCTAGGACTGCCGCATAGGGACACTCCATACTTTGATACCGATATGTAAAAAATTGTTCATAGTAATTAATGGAATCGCAATCATTGCAAATTTCTGCTAACGGGTCATAGAGTCTTTCATCGATCAGTGGTGCCTTTGTGAGGGAGATGTATTGTTCAGCTCATCAGTTATTTCCTTACGAATCCTATCTATGATTTCCACAAAATAATATTCAGCTTTATCTACAACCACTGCATTCTTTTTTACTACAAGGGTAAGATTGGCTTATTGCAAAACACGAAAGCCTACTTCACTCATTACTCTTCATTCATCATTGTCTTAATTACTGTTTGATGAGGATTAATGAGACTGCAGCATTGAATGATTATGCTCACTCGTGTCAGTCCGTTCAGCATGGATCATGTTCCTCAAAATCTGACCTCAGAAGGAACAGGAATTAGCTACTGGAGCATCAGTCTTCGTTAGAGTTGGACTGACGTCAGTTATTGCGTCGTCCGCTTACCAGCAGCGATGTGTTCCTCGGGTTATATGAGACTTCTAAGTGGCACCACACACTCACATATGTTCAGAGCACATCCTGCTACATCACCATACTCCTACTCAATCACCTGCCCACAGGGACATCCCCAACATTCATGGTCATGTCCTATAAATTTCCTCTTTCTCCATCACCCCAGACCTGCTTATTTCACACTGCCAAGACCAAATTGATATTAGCTAGCATAGGTGCCTATTTATTTTTGTGATTTGTTTGCAGCTAATCTATGAACTGAGAGTCACTGTACAAAGTTGATTATTTCTGGTAATAATAAGTTCATTTCGGAGTTATCATTGCCATAACAAGATTTTTTTTAGTTAAATGGCTCGCCTCCTTGGCATAAGTTATCCCTTCATATAGTACTGTCAAACTTGGACAGTTCAGCAACTACACAGTAAAAATAATGTACTAAGAGAGAGTTTAACGTGACGATGATACATGGTATGAAGGGAACTTTTAGAATAGATGCACGGTATAAGCACTGTGCCGAGAGAACACGATTTGAAGGGGGCATTACAACAGCGACTCATTTAGGATAGTGTGCGAACGGTACGTAATGTTATCAGATCATTAAAATAGTCATGCAGTAATAATGTAATCTGTTGAAAAGTAGACACTGTTAAGGCAACGTTACGAAATCCACTAAAGAAAAGAACAGGAGACTGGAAGTTACGAAAGGAGAAAAAGGATATAGGAAAGTCGGGAGAACAATGAGTGTATAATAAGGAAGATGTATAAAGGAACAGTAGGAGAGGTTGCGTTGTGGGGTTGACCATCAAACCTAGAAATGGAAGAGGGAGGAAGCAAGGAAGAGAAACGTTCTATTGTTACACCACTACAGCCGACTGAGGCTTGTCACCATCTCTCTGATTTTTATGCTGTCACTCTCATCAGAATATAACGGACCTTGTGCTTGTATTCTTATCTCCTGGTTGTCTTCGATGGTCTAGAGACCACTGAAGCCTATATTCTATCTAGCAAGATATCAGTGAGTATGTAATCATCTTCGTCCTTTCTTTACGAACGGGTCGGCCAGAAGATTTGCAAAGAGTCATTAGAAGAAAAAAAAGAAAGATCTTCACACACGAGACCAGTTTGATATCTATTTTTTCGGCTGATCAAGAACGAAGGCACCATCATAAATAGCCTCCTAGGAAGATGATTCATCTGTAACAGTTTTCTCCAACAAGCAATACTTTAGCAAGCACATTAGTCATGACCTCGTGAGAAAACACGAAATCTCGAACGTCTGTCTGAAAGAAAAATGTTGAAAACTTTTTACACTGTGCTTAACTAAGTATCATCAGTCAAACATATGCAGCAGTCACCCTAATCACGTTATGATTAGTGAATACATCATGTTTTATGAATGGCATTTACCCCTCATCATTCACGATTTGTCTAAGTTCCTCTGTCTTTTTAACCGCCGGTTTCAAACATTTGAAACTTCAGATTCCTGAGTAGTGAGGCATGGAATAGCCTACGTTTATAGACCACACTTGCTCTTGCTTAGTTCTAACACTGCACCAGGGTCCACGTAGCGGGATGAAGTTCCCAGTGAGAGCATGACTTACCATAATGTTATCCTCACTACACCTTACTGGTGGACAGACGCCTACAAAAATATGTAGTCGTTGTCTCAGATCACGACGTATGGATTGCTGATGTGTCGCACCTCAGGGGATGGGCAGTGACCAGTTTGCTTACCTTACGGTTTGTTAGCGTCTGGTCCGACTTTATGACTGGCCCAGCCTGCATGACCCGGCTTGACCCATTGCTATAGTCCAAGTAGATGTAAGAACGTGACTGTCGGTTCACCGGGAAGCTTCGAATCTACATGACGGCATTGTTATCATTATTATTATTATTATTATTATTATTATTATTATTATCATTATCATTATCATTATTATCATTATCATCATCGTCATTATTATCATTATTATCATTATTTTTATTATCATTATCATTACTATTATTATTACTATCATTATTATTATTATTATTATTATCATTATTATTATTAATATTATTATTATTATTATTATTATTAATATCATTATTACCATTATTATCATTACTATTATTATTATCATTATCATGTTATCTTAAATATACTTACAGACTCATATTATCACCGGGTGATTCACAGATCTGCTACTTTTGAATGATGATAACTCCATCATATAACACAAAGTTACTTGAATAGTTATTTTTGAATAAGTGCAGCGTTACAAAATGAAAACGTAGAGATCTAATGAGTACTTAATGGGTTTCCATGTTATAACAAACGATCTTTTTTGACATTTAGTGATATTTTCTCAGTATTTAATTCAAAAACACATAGTCATATTGAAATTTTATATCTTACTGTATTAAAGGTATTTTGTCAGTGTAGAACTCAAACATACTTCGTCACACTAAAAACTGTTTTAGATATTTCTTACCTTTACCTTTGTAAAGCAGAATTTCCAATTCTGAACATTTATCCCACGTTTAAACAAGGGCATTTCATAATGTATTAATACATGATGCACAATTAAATGTTCCTACATACCAAAGAAGCAACGGAATATCTAGGTCAGGGCTTAGAAATAGATGTAATATTCTCTCTGACATAATGTTCATGACTAACGCGTAATCTCTCTTTAAGTGAAACCTTTAGTTTAACGATGGTTTGTAGATGATAAACTGTATACACGGTAAAATGATGCGCGTATGTCTGTGAAGAATATGTTTGAATGGTGTGTGTGGTAATTAACCTCAAGTCCATGCGCGATACAACTTGCAACAGTTCGACTAACCATGGTCCAGATGGCCGTCAGTATACTCTCTCTCTCTCTCTCTCTCTCTCTCTCTCTCTCTCTCTCTCTCTCTCTCTCTCTCTCTCTCTCTCTCTCTCTCGGAAAATTTGCTTCTCTCTTTTCTGAAAAGATATTTTGCGATAAAAGCAAATATTGTTGTCTTGAACACTGCGTGGTTGTGTTGATAAGACTTTATGACTGTTGGGAAGACTGCAGGTCTGTGTTAAAAAGCCTACTGCTGTCCTCTGTAGGTGTCTTTGAAACTGTATCCAGAGTACTGCCTATACAATGGAGATGGCGTGTGGCTTCGTTGTTAGCATTACACAATAATTTGGCCAAAACCACCATGGATTCTTGAGATCATTGGTATTCTTTGTACTGAATATTGTGAGTCTGTGTTTCCGAACATATCGTGGCTACTTTGGCAGTGTTATGAAGCTGTTTTAGTATTGCTATGTTGCTTTACTGTCAGTACTGGGTGGCTTTCTTTAGAGCACTGTGGCACAGTGTGAGTAATATTACGTGACTATGTTGGCAACGTTTTATTGCTGGTTTAGCGACTCTCTGTTGTTTTACCAGGAACATTTCGATGCTGTGTTAGGGATGTGACTGTATAACTGCGTTAGCAACACCACACTAACACCATAGATGCTTTGGGGGTATTATGGTTTGGCTGTTAAGGACACGTCAGGACAGTGTTGCGGACACTAGAAAGCTATTCTGGAGACACCAGAGGCCCTTGGTGGGAACACTAGGCACCTTTTACTTTTACCTCTGCTCTGGATGAAGCAGATGTAGCAGAACACCCAATCACCTCTCTTGCAAGGTTCTTCAGTGAATGCAAACTTTGTGACACTCCGTTCCAGTATAGCATTGGATCACTTGACCATGATAGAGTTCCTTCTACATATTGCTTCGACAAAAGACTCTCTGTCTGACACTCTGCTTCCCTCTGGTCCTCGTTGATTTTTGAATTTCATTGACCATTTTGGAATGATGGAGAAGAGTCTGGGTCTTTTCGATTCGGGTAATCATCCTTCTGCCAGACCACGCTAGTTATTTGCTTTATCCGTTGTTGATATTGACTCCTCCTCAACTACCTCCAATTCCTCAATCATTTCCTTGACGTATAACAGCACTTGGTCCTTCTGCTCTTGTAATGGAAGCCAGTCCAGTTTGAACCTAGGATCCAAAAAATGCCGTTTTTGTTCATCTCTCATTTCCATGTATGGATCCAACCTTTTCTTCACAGAGTCCAGTAGGACTTAAGCCAATCATTCACAGTACCGTAATTGGGTGTTATGATTATGAAGTAGATCCTCCAGTGAGTTTTAAAGTCCCTGAATCACTGTTCCAATTGCAGATATGGTCACCTTTTTCTGCCGCTCCACAACTTCCACGACGTGAAAAGGTTCAATGACAACCACAAGCTCTTGTAAGGCAGAATTCTCCACTGGCATGATTGTCTTCCTCCTCTGCTCTCTCTCTCTGAGACAGAAGATCAATTACATTATTCACCTGTGCAGGGATCTTGAGTCTGTATATTTTTGTTTATCATCGGACTGATATTGATCAAAGGATTAATAGGGTGGACTCAAAAGGTTGATGATATAGAATAAGTATTGCTAGCGAGTAGCGCTACCTCTCCCGGCTGTGCTTTTCATAAATTATACCGCTACCGCTATCATTCTCCTGGACCGCTACCGCTACCGCCATTATTCTCCTGGACCGCTATCGCTATCATTCTTCTGGACCGCTACCGCTACCGCCATTATTCTCCTGGACCGCTACCGCTACCGCCGGTACTTTAAAAGTACCGCTTGCCCACCTCTGCATTTACAAAGTTATCAGTACCACTTTCCTCCCCTATAGCAATTACAAATAAATAACAATTACTTTGTAACAATTTCTTATAATTTCAATTGACTACCTCAACTATATTTTCAATTACATTTACAATGTTTCTGTAATTGATTACATTTCAGTTGAATTACAATTACAGTTACTCCAACTCTGGTTGAGAGAGCCGAAGAGTCTTGGACATATGGAGAGAATGAGTGAAGAAAGGTTGACAAACAGAATACATGTGTCAGAAATGGAGGGAACAAGGAGAACTGGGAGACCAGATTCGAGAGGGAAGGATAGAGTGAAAGAAAAAAAATCTGAGCGATCAGTGCCTGAACATGCAGGAGGTATAAAGGAACGCTTGAGATACAGTGAATTGGAAAAATGTGCTGTACAGGAGTCGACGTGCTGTCAATGGAATGGATGAGGGCACGTGAAGTGTCCGGGGTACACCATGGAAAGGTCTGTAGCGTTTGATTGTGAATAAAGAGCTGCAATTTCGGTGCATTACACATAATAGCTAGATATTGGGTGTAGGCGGATTTTGACCTTTCTGGGTCTGTTCCTGGCGCTACTCCCATAACAACGTTAATGGCGATCAAGTATAATATATATATATATATATATATATATATATATATATATATATATATATATATATATAGATAGATAGATAGATAGATAGATAGATGAATAGATAAATAGATATGATACCCAATTGCTTTTCTTGCCTTACCGAGATAGCATCAAGAACAAAAGAGCAATGGCCTCATTTGCAAACATCCACTCTCTCGCTGTCAGCACATAATACATGACAGCTAGAGAGTGGATGTGTGTAAATGAGGCCGCTGTTCTTTTGTTCTTGATGGTACCTCGCTGAGTTGGGAAGCGAATTGAGTGTGCATATATATATATATATATATATATATATATATATATATATATATATATATATATATATATATATATATATTATCTTATTGATTTATATATTTATAATACTTAATCGCCGTCTACCACGTTAGCGAGGTAGCGCAAGGAAAGAGACGAAATTATTGCCCAACTTACCTGCATACAAATGTATATACATAAACACCCACACATGCACATATACATACATATACATTCCAACGTATACATACATATACATACAGACACATATACGTGTATACACGTGCACATATTCAAACTTGCTGCCTTCATCCATTACCGTCGCCATCCCGCCACACATGAAATAGCCGCCCCCCGCGCATGCGCGCAAGGTAGCGCTAGGAAAAGACGAAAAAGGCCACATTCGTTCACACTCAGTCTCTAGCTGTCATGTGTAATGCACCGAAACCACAGCTCCCTTTCCACATCCAGGCTCCACAAAACTTTCTATGGTTTACCCCAGACGCTTTACATGCCCTGGCTCAGTCCATTGACAGCACGTCGAAATATATATATATATATATATATATATATATATATATATATATATATATATATATATATATATATATATATTTGTCGCTGTCTCCCGCGTTTGCGAGGTAGCGCAAGGAAACAGACGAAAGAAATGGCCCAACCCACCCCCATACACATGTATATACATACGTCCACACACGCAAATATACATACCTACACAGCTTTCCATGGTTTACCCCAGACGCTTCACATGCCCTGATTCAATCCACTGACAGCACGTCAACCCCGGTATACCACATCGCTCCAATTCACTCTATTCCTTGCCCTCCTTTCACCCTCCTGCATGTTCAGGCCCCGATCACACAAAAATCTTTTTCACTCCATCTTTCCACCTCCAATTTGGTCTCCCTCTTCTCCTCGTTCCTCCACCTCCGACACATATATCCTCTTGGTCAACCTTTCCTCACTCATTCTCTCCATGTGCCCAAACCATTTCGAAACACCCTCTTCTGCTCTCTCAACCACGCTCTTTTTATTTCCACACATGTCTCTTACCCTTACGTTACTTACTCGATCAAACCACCTCACACCACACATTGTCCTCAAACATCTCATTTCCAGCACATCCATCCTCCTGCGCACCATATATATATATATATATATATATATATATATATATATATATATATATATATATATATATATATATATATGAAACTGTCAGGATAGTTGGTATATGGGGAGTTCCTTAAGTAGACGAGAATGGAAGCTATCTCGTAGATGTCTGTGATGATGAGGGTCTGTTCCATGTAAACACTTTTTTTTCGGCACGAGATGATGCACAGATGCACGTGGTTGAGGAATGATGGAAGAGATGAACAAAAGCGTTTGATTGACCAAGTGGTAGTGGGTAAAGGGCTGAGAATGACTGCTGGATACTGAGGTTGTGAGAGGATATTTTAGAGATTATGACCACTTTACAATTCTTGTGGATGTGAGGATCAGGGAGACGTGGAGGTATGGTGTAAGGAAGAATAGAGAGGTAAAAGTGTTGGCAAGTGAGAGATCAATCAGATTGAATGCAAAAAGAAATACGCAAGAAGAATGAGAGAAAGTTGAGATGAAAGTGCAGTAAATGTAGAGATGCAGTCATGTGTGAATGTGTTGTTTAAGATGCTTATAGAAAAGCTGTTCACGGTTGGAGAACTAGTTGATGGATTCAAGGTTGTAATGTATAAGAATAAGATTGGAAATTTATGATGGACGGATAGGATTAGAAATGCTGATGGGGAGAAGAAAAAGGCACATGGTAGATTTACTTAAATGGAATGTACCAGTGGAAGTTCAGCAAAGGAGGAGGAAAGAATATAGGATGTGTAAGCGTAATGTTAAGAAGCTTATAAAGGAAAGTAATGAAAGAGTTGATGAAAACTTTGGAAGGTAACTGAGTGGAAAGTCTAGTGAAAATAAGAAATTGAGCTGGAAGTACGTGAAAAAGGAGAGGGTGGAAGCAAGACTAGAAGAGTAAATCTGAGAAGTAGGAAAAAGGAATTGCTGAACCTGAAAAAGGAAGTGGAAGGAAGATGGAAAGTGTATTTTGAAGAACTGATGAATGTGGATGAAGGTGAGGCAGCAGTTCTTACAGGGCATAGAGGATGGAAGGAAAAAGATAAAAGTGCAGAGGCCTGTAGCAAGAGAGGAGGTAAAAAGGGTAATAATGAGGTTGAACGTGGGAAAGACACCTGAAGTGGATGTGATGACAGGCTGAAATATCGAAGTGTAGCTGAGAAAGTGTAATGGAATTAATGCATTTGATATGAAATTTAGCAAGCAAGCTGAATGATTTGCTTAAGGAATGGGTGAAAGCTATTACTGTTCCTTTCTTCAAGGGAAAAGGTGTTAAGGACGTATGTAGCAATCATAGAGTAACGGGTTTGTGAAGTATACCAGGAAAAGTGAATGCTGGAGAGTTGATTGATAGAGTGATGGAAGTGACTGAATGCATAATAAATCAAAGGTAAGGAGGGTTATATATATATATATATATATATATATATATATATATATATATATATATATATATATATATATATATATATGTATGTGTGTGTAAACATAAATCTTAATTCGATGTAATTCATGATCACTCTTGACAGTCATATTACAAGAATGATATCTTCAGTTTCTTGTGACAAAAGTGTTGAAGAATGCGGAATATCAATTTTTTTTTTTTTTTTGTAGATTAATGATTGATGATCACATAGACTTACCTTTCTTTCGCCTTTTTGGCTGAATTTGTAAAGGCATTTTTAGTACAGGTTTATGGAATGAAGTTGGTGCACAGCATCACTGCTTATTCGAGGAGAAACTTACTGGAAACATAATCTAACTTTCTTTATGTATCAGGAAAGAAAACTGAGGAAGGATAAGCTGCTATAGTCATGATATTAACATGTAAGCATGCTATCTTCTCTTCGTATCACTCCCAGTGCATACAGACTGTGAATCGCCTATGATCTCATGATCTTTGCTCCACATTGGAACTATATGAAAACCATTATTCTGCCACTTGGTCACTGCAATATAAGAACCATTTTTCTGCTACCTGTTCACTGCTATGTAAGAACCATTATTCTGCCACTTGTTCACTGCTTTATTCTGTGATGAGTGAACGCCTTGGGATAATTCAGGTTGCTTGATGGGTATCTCACATACTCATTCGAAAATTGATAGATGGATAGTTAAATGAATAGATGAATAGATGGATAGATAGATAGATGTAAAGGTTGACAAATAGACTAATGAATAAATAAATGGAGTAATATATGAACATATGAGTAGATATATTGGCATATTATTGGACTGCGGTATAATAAGTAATATAATTTTCTCCCTTAGTTTGGTGAGTTACTTTCTCTTCTCGTTGTGCTGTGAAGATAAGAATCAGGATTAACAGCCGCTGTTCTCTCTGGTGTTAGAAGCTTTGTATGCCTTTACAATGAACGTACATACCAAGGCAAACATGGCTGCACAGGACGAGAAATCCTTCCTATAAACTGGCGATGTTTTTCTGTTTTCGTATGATGTGTTGCCTTGTTTGAGTGTTAGGGATGCCGTATATACCCTCCACTCCTTGAATTCTCGCAGTCAGTACCTGGTGTTTAGATAAGTCGCAATTTAATTGGATGTTTAACCAAAGTGCAGAGGGTTGTTGGAGGTCTTTAAATTCTGGATGTGTGGTGTTCACTGATTTTTTTCTGTCATGAGTTATTACCAAGTTGCTCAAGCAGCAGGTTCATGACAGAGGTCAGTGAGATGTCGTCAGAATTTGCTTGAAATATTGTTCCAGATCTTCATTTTGGATTAGGTGACTCAAAAGACACCTTCAGGCCTCTCAAATTTCGACTAACTATGTGATCTCATTGTTCTATACGTTGAGTCGGTGCATGTCAAAGTGAACTTGCCAATTAAGATGAAACTCTTCCTAAGCGTGGATGATTCACCTTCGAGGCTTCACCTTCATTCTTGTTATCGTAACACAGGTTTTCTTCTCTCAATATTCCATGAAGCAGGAACGCAATTAGTTCTCAAAATTGATTTAATCTAAGAGTAATACACAATACCCATTGAGAGAGAAAAGAAATTTTGTAGTTACTTCGAAAGTCATCCATCCTAGTTCCAATTAAACTTTGTAAGCATAAGACCCCTTGTTAAATAATAGACCAGCGACTGTCCACCGAGTAGTCCTGGAGAAAAAATAAAAGCCAATTAAAGCACTGTTAAGATAACTGCCATGATCAGGTGGATCATAGTTGTGGCTGAGCCAGAGAGGAGCTAAGATATATATATATATATATATATATATATATATATATATATATATATATATATATATATATATATATATATATATATTTTTTTTTTTTTTTTGCTTTGTCGCTGTCTCCCGCGTTTGCGAGGTAGCGCAAGGAAACAGACGAAAGAAATGGCCCAACCCACCCCCATACACATGTATATACATACGTCTACACACGCAAATATACATACCTACACAGCTTTCCATGGTTTACCCCAGACGCTTCACATGCCTTGATTCAATCCACTGACAGCACATCAACCCCGGTATACCACATCGCTCCAATTCACTCTATTCCTTGCCCTCCTTTCACCCTCCTGCATGCTCAGGCCCCGATCACACAAAATCTTTTTCACTCCATCTTTCCACCTCCAATTTGGTCTCCCTCTTCTCCTCGTTCCCTCCACCTCCGACACATATATTCTCTTGGTCAATCTTTCCTCACTCATTCTCTCCATGTGCCCGAACCATTTCAAAACACCCTCTTCTGCTCTCTCAACCACGCTCTTTTTATTTCCACACATCTCTCTTACCCTTACGTTACTTACTCGATCAAACCACCTCACACCACACATTGTCCTCAAACATCTCATTTCCAGCACATCCATCCTCCTGCGCACAACTCTATCCATAGCCCACGCCTCGCAACCATACAACATTGTTGGAACCACTATTCCTTCAAACATACCCACTTTTGCTTTCCGAGATAATGTTCTCGACTTCCACACATTCTTCAAGGCTCACAGAATTTTCGCCCCCTCCCCCACCCTATGATCCACTTCCGCTTCCATGGTTCCATCCGCTGCCAGATCCACTCCCAGATATCAAAAACACTTCACTTCCTCCAGTTTTTCTCCATTCAAACTCACCTCCCAATTGACTTGATCCTCAACCCTACTGTACCTAATAACCTTGCTCTTATTCACATTTACTCTTAACTTTCTTCTTTCACACACTTTACCAAACTCAGTCACCAGCTTCTGCAGTTTCTCACATGAATCAGCCACCAGCGCTGTATCATCAGCGAACAACAACTGACTCACTTCCCAAGCTCTCTCATCCCCAACAGACTTCATACTTGCCCCTCTTTCCAAAACTTTTGCATTCACCTCCCTAACAACCCCATCCATATATATATATATATATATACATATATATATATATATATATATATATATATATATATATATATATATATATATATATATATATTTCTCTTTCTTTCAAACTATTCGCCATTTCTCGCGTTAGCAAGGTAGCGTTAAGAACAGAGAACTGGGCCTTTGAGGGAATATCCTCACCTGGCCCCCTTCTCTGTTCCTTCTTTTAGAAAATTAAAAGAAAATAATGAGAGAGGAGGATTTCCAGCCCCCCGCTCCCTCCCCTTTTAGTCGCCTTCTACGACATGCAGGGAATACGTGGGAAGTATTCTTTCTCCCCTATCCCCAGGGATATATATATATATATGTGTGTGTGTGTGTGTGAAGTCAACGGCATCATCTCCAAAAGTCTCGCTTCGGCCAATTGTCCCATGGCGATAGAATTCCCACTCCTTGGGCCTATTGGAAGCAACAAGTTGCTCGACTGTGCGACATCACTTGCCTGGAGGAGAGGCAAGCAGCTAGTATACACCTGTACATCTAACTTAGGGGAATCCAATTTAGTGAAGACCTCAGAAGATCAACGTTATGTTGTAGACTTCAAGGAAAGGCAGAAAGAGACCAAAGTGCAGCGGCCAAGATCTACAATACCTCTTCGTTTCTACTGGTTCAGAGATGCTGGGACCCCGGGGGAAGAAGGCCCTTGGCATCCCCAGTGACCTTGTATTCCGGCTAAGAAAAGCAACTAAGGGTGATAGAGAGCAGCAGGTTTTCTATTCTCCAGCTCTCCTTGTCCCTCTACTTCTGACACATATCCTCTTTATTAGCCTCTCTTCACTGATTCTCTCTGTTTGCTCAAACCATTTCAATACACCTTCTTCTACTCTCTCAACTATACCTCTCTCTCTTACCTATCATGTTTTACTTATTCGATCAAACCACCTTACATCGCATGCTATCCACCAAAATTTCATTTCCAACACATCCACCTTTCGCTGCACATCCTCATTTATATCCCATGGCTCACAACCACATAACATTGTTAGGACTGCTATACCTTCAAATATTCCCATTTTTGCCCTCTAAGATAGCAATCTCTCTCTCTTCACTCATTCTTCAACACTTCTCAGAACCAATACCCTATCACCCATCCCATGATTCACCTCCGCTTTCATTGTTCCTTTTGCCGCCATATCCACTCCCAGGTATCTAAAACACTCCTCATTCTCCACATATTCTTTATTCAGACACACCCTATCCAACTGTCTTACTTCCCTACTAAACCTAATACATGTTTTTCATTCACATCTACTCTCGGCTTCCTCCCTATATACAGTCTCCCAAACTTAGATATTAACTTCTACAGTTTCACATTCGAATCTGCCACTAGTGCTGTGTCATCAGGAAACAACAGCTGACGCACTTCCCATGTTGCTTCACCCTCTACGGAACCTATACTCGACACCCTTTATCCAAGACCCTTGCATTTACCTCCCTCACCACCGAATCCATAAAGAATCAAACAATAATGGTGACATAACACAACCCTCCCGCAGACCCAACTCGCCTTGAATCACTCACCCTTGCGTTGTAGCTATCGAGTGAAGGATTTGCCCAAATATTTCCAAAGCCTCCACTTTTCGAGCAACTTATGACTCACTGTCTTATGAAAGATAGATGAGTGTCCTATTCTCCTACCCGAAGGGATGAACCGTATGTCAAAAAGTGGGAGGTTTGCACAATGATCTCGGTGATTTTCTTTCCCCTTGCGTTTTAAGTTATCTGCCGAGCTTCAAGTAGGAGGCTTCAACTTTCACGTCCAAGTCCCATACCACTTGCTTAATAGATAACTTTTCTCCGTTACCTCTTGCATAATAGATGGTCCACCCACCAAAAACTGGAAGCCAGATTTGTATATTATTCTCCCGCCATATTTGACATAGACAATCCTCTCACCAATAATAAAATAGTGCTCTCTGACCTATTGTGTCATAGACTATCCTTCCACCTCATATTGGCTAATTTGCACTTACACGGTTGGCAAAGAAACTGCCGACAACCACATCATAAACTCTTAAAGCAAACTGTGGATTCACCTTGTTTAGGTAATAACTTGCACATCGAACCCACACCAAATGATAGACGATGAACGGGTTACAGCCAAGATTCTATGTCTTGGCGTCCAGACCACAAGAAGCGACCCAGATATTGTTCCCATAAGGCTACACTTTCATCTGGTGCTACAATTAGAGGAGGGAAGACCAAGTCGGTGCCTACCTTTTACTGATTTCTATCTACAAGCTTAACCACACCAATTAGCAAGCAATAAATCTGGGGAGACGGCAAATGATGTTCATTTTCAGATCCTTCCCGGCGATAAGGCAGCTAGAGTGTGCAGGTGAGCTTGGCTAATGGCGGTAGGTTACCTTCCAGTTCCAAGCTGGTCTATAGTTGTGTGTAGGAGTGTTCAGTACAGTGCCCGGTGGCCTTACTGTTTGACCCAGTACGCCTCGGCTTTCTCATGTAGTGGCTGGAACTGTCTCAGGTACCACCTGGGGGATGACTTCGAATGTGGGTCTTTTGATGAAACGTGTGAGTGAAGGGACGTGTGTGGATGTATAGATATATCGGATATGGTCTGAGTAGGTGGAATCAGTAGTATATTGATTTGCCTCTTTCGATGTGTCCGTTGCTCCAGATATGGATGCGTTAGTTTGGTGTGTGTGTGTGTGTGTGTGTGTGTGTGTGTGTGTGTGTGTGTGTGTGTGTAATTCGTTGATGTTTATCAGTAGGTTCTTTCACTGTCTATGAAGGAAGCTATTTCGTGGATAGCATCTCTCATTCAAAGTTTCTGTTTTCAGTCTAAGAAGGAAGGTAAACGGAGAGTTAGAAAAAGACAAAGAACACTGCTACATTTCAGAACTTAAATACCTTGTTTGATGGTGACATTTGCGGAGGAGCGTCCTTGTGCACAGGTTTTGGAAGTACAGTGGCATATTTCTCTCGGAAATAGCAAGACGATGATCGTACTTACGCTATGGAGTGATGCTGCCTTATTCCAAGTCCCGTTATGCCATGTCGAAACCGTCATATAAGTGTCAGAGACTGGGCGAAATCATTATGCGAAACACTGATACAATCTTCTGCAATGAAATCCAGTAATCTGAACACGTCATCATAAATGGATTCAAAGTCACACGAAGCCATCTCCTAATTCGCTTCACATTTACCCAAAACTTTGCCACAGAGTTACCCAAAATTGTATCAGGTCGTCAACTGAAACCAGAAACGTATAATATTTTGATCTTAATTTGTACAATACTTTTGTCTCCCGTTTGATGTCATGGTGTCTACCAACATATGTAATCCAAAACTACCTTAAGCTTTGTAAATCTTCTGCATGTCACTTAGTTACCTAATGCAGTCCTGAAGTATACTTGAAACTTGTACTTCTATAATACCCAGAACTGTGGTACCCTATTGCAGAAACAGTATGTTAATGAAAGTTTCCCACGTATTCGTACAGAACTCTGAAGTATGATACCATAACTGTGTTGTGTGGCTGTGATAACTGCGGTGTTCTGTTCCACAAAAGTATGCTACCATCCAAAACATTGTTTAGCTTTTACTGAATCATAGCTTCATTGTTAGTTGAAATAATTCTATAATCGTACCCAAAACTGTGGCGTACAGTTAATCATACCTTTCCTATACCAACACCACCCTATGTTCTTACGCAAACCTGTACTGTGCCAGTCTCAGAATATGTTTCACTGGCATCCCTGACTGTGCTGTACCGTTATTAACCTTCTATAGTACTGCGTCTCATCACTGAATATTGCTGTGACATACGCAGCAAACTATGTTGCAAACGTGTTTTATCTATCGTCATTTTTTACTTGGGTTCTCAAGTTCCCAAGAAGATGGCTTTAGTGGTGCCCGAAACTATCTCTCTCTGCTTGCCATTCTCGGTCGCTGGCTGGGAAAGCGTACCTTAGTGCCCTCTAGCGTGGCTGCTGCAATACGTTAACATTATGTAAATGTACTGGAGAACGACCAGATGTTATTACACTCAAAGTAACGCACCTAAAGTAAAGATTATTTAATTCAAGGTAATAACCGCTAGATGAATTTGCATATTATGTAAGTAGAGTCCGTGCTTTCGCTATCAGTCATGGTGCTATTGAAATACCTGGTGATATCATCATAAAACATAAGGTTGTTACCGTTTTGATATCAGTGGGCTTACCTAAAAAATTCCATTACATAAGCTAATATGTCTTAATATTTTCCATAAAGACTTTATCATTAGTTTTCTGAGCCTGACGCTCCTTACAGCAATGTGACTGATACCTCAGGGGATAACGTAGCCCAGCACACAAACGACTAGAACAAAACATTAGTCAGACTACAGCTGTTATCATATACTATCAATAACTACTATGGACCTTCAATGATACTTTCGTGTTGCCCGAACATACAGTTACCATTTACATTTGTAAAGCTGCAACAAAAATTATGTACACACACACCCGCACATACACGCACCTCGTCCCCTCCAATTCTAACAAATGTATCCTTTTTGCCAATCTCTCCTCACTCATTCTCTTCACATGTCGGACCAATTTCAAGAAATCCCTCTTCGATTCTTTTAGCCATACTCTTATCAACGCACCTCGCTCTTACCTTGCCATTTCTTACTTGATTAACATTCCTCACACCACAAAGTGTCCCCAGACATTTCATCTCCAACACATTCACCATCCCCGTACGTTCTCATCTGTAAACTCATGCCTTGCAACCAAACAATACCTTCAGGATTACAGTACCTTCAAACTTACCCATCTTCGTCCTCTTAGATAGCAAACTCTCTTGCCACACACTTCTCAGTGTTCCCAAGACCTACACCCTCCTCTACCCTGTAGCCCACCTCAGCTTCCATGAGTTCCAATTGCTGCCATGTCCACTTCCCAGGTAAAGAAACACTTCACCTCTTTTAAGTTATCACCACTGAGATTCGCACCCCAGGTAAACCATCTACTCCATCTACTCCATTCACTTTCACACTACCAGATTTCAGACTCTAGCTGCTGCAGTTTCTGACTTGATTCTGCTGCTAGCGCTGTGTCATCAGCAAATGATAACTGACTAATTCCCCAAAGGACTGCATAACTCCTGTCACCAAGATCCTTGCATTTACCTCCCTCACCTCACCAGTTCATAAGGAGATTAAACATCGCACATCCCCGCCGGAAACCCAACCACATACCAACCTCTCCACCTATCGCACACACGCCTTATTCTCTTGTGTTGAAACTCCTCACTGCTTCTTAGAGTTTGATTCCCACACCATTTATTTGCAGCAATTTCCAGGAAGCATCTTTATCATTGTTATCATTATAATTTCTCCAAACTCATCCAGATCCTTCAGTTTCTCTAAGTATTTCTCAAACACATTCTTCAAAGCGAACACCTGATCCACACATCCTCTACCACTCTTGAAACCTCATTGTTCCTCCATAGTTTGATACTTAGTACATACCACCACCTTCTCGATCAACTCTTTTCTATACATCTTACCAGGTACACGCAACTAAGTTATACCTTTACAGTTCGAACACTTGACTCAAGTAAGGTGACTAGAACTGAACGCAGTATTCAAGTTCTCTTCATCAGGTGGGGTTGAACACAGACGCGACAAAATAGTGGCATCCGATCGTTGTCACTTTCGAAGGCCATGCTACAAAATCAAGTCCTTCCATAGGTGTTATCCTGCTCCATCTACCACTGTAAACAACGTCTAGTTGTCACCTCACCACAAGCCAGCATCATGCCACTACCCGTGGCTACAAACCTCGTCCATCTAACGTTACAGTAACGGCCGAAGGCGTTACCATGACTATCCACTACTGTAACCCTCATCCACTGAACACCATTCCCTTATGTCATACCATTAGTTCAGAACCCGCCCAGATATCATACAGTCTAACAACCACATCAAACTACGCCAACTGAGTAACCCACTCACCACTCCCAACTTAATTTCTAACTCATTTGCAACATTACAGACCCAAAAAAAATTCTGTTATCTTTTTTTGCCAACAATTTCATGTTCACACATCACGACTCACAGACAGCTGAAGGCTCCCGGATACACCTGGCTCTTCTAAGCCACATGAACTCTGATGAATTTCCGTATTAGTATGAGTGTTCCTTCTCTCGTAGCGGTGGCACAGTAGCTCGCTTCAGTTTTCGAAACGAGAATAAGATTGGCTGGGTATCATTTGAGGTCTGTCGGGAGTGGTTTATGGAGCGCCTGCGTGTAAGGACTTGCTTTGCCTTGATTTATGAGGGGTTTTGCGACTGTGGTGATGTATGTTGTGGATTCATTATTGGTTTAGTGGTGGTGCTCACAGTTGCCTGGATTTCACTGGAGATTGTGAGTCTGTGGTTTACACAAGAGACATTTTGGACGACTCTCTACCAATTGTTTGTATCATCTGGATTGTTGATGGGTTAAGAGTGAGTAGGTCCTACGCTCAGGCTTGCTTTGTTGTTTGTGTGTTATCGAAGATTTTAAAATCTGTCGTTTCCGTCAACAGACTTTTCGGGTAGGTTTTTGCCACGAAAAATTGGTTCTCTTATGGCTAAAAAGAAGAAAATGCAGTATCGTTTTTGACAGATTTATTGTTCGTAGAGCGTATTTTGATAATTGTCATGCATATGATTATGCTTAAGGGTTCCCCTTGTCGAAGGTCAATATCAGAGATCCGACTGCTAGTCAAGATATACGCATCTATGTTGGGTTACACTGTGTTATTTTCATTTGAGTAAAACCAGGTATCTTGGGTGTATGATAATGCTTTCTCTTTTCATAGTGTTAAGCTATATTAGGTTAGATTCCTAAAGCTGCAAGTGTGTCTCTTGTCGTATTTATGTGTTGCTCAAAAGAAAACCAAAAATAGCTATCTGAATGACCAAGTAGAGACGAACCTTGCTGTTGATCGTCCCCACAAAGATCTTGCAATTGTACTTGACTCCCGACCTCTGAGTATGGACGAATTGCTTAACGAGATTTTTACCTCGAGAATAGAGACCGCAAGATTGGTGGAAAGAGTCTGCGCCACTCAAGCAAGTGATGAAACCATGGATTGCATACACCGCCGATCCCGATATGACAAAGATTATAATGGAAGTAAACTATTGTTTAGCCTTCGTAAATGTTGCATTCAAGTGTAGCAGAAGGGAGGGGAAATATCAAGAATGTGCGTACGAATTATGAAGGATTCTAGCCTTCATCATTCTGGTCTTTTCAGTGGAAAAGGTACTGGGATTTGATACAGGAATTTATACGAAGTGTGTTTACAGCGACACCAATATAATTGCATGCGTTACGAAATGAGGAACTCCTTTGAACCTCTGCAGCTTCATTCTGACACACACAAACCGATAGATTGGGATCATATGTGGCAAATGAATTTCAATACTTAAAAGGGCAAAGATTCCCATATCTTTAGTTAAAACGATAAGGCAGGTACCAGTATGAATTCTGTTGAGTTACGAAAGATAAATCAAGAAAAAAAGTGGGTATAATGATTTCTGGTGGGCTAATTCAAGTAAGCATCGCACAGACACAGTAAAAATGGTGAAGCAGATTCTTGTGTTCATAAGTAGGGATTTCGAATATAAATATAGAGAAATCATCCTCATTCCTTACAGTATATCAATGCATCTCCCTACTTGAAAAAGACAGACAGCGTTGTTAGCGTATGGGATCGAGTTACCAAGATGATTCGCGTATTCAGAAACAAATCCTGTGAGAGCCAACTAAATGACAAAAAATCTATTCATCTTATACAGGAGAACGTTAACAGGCATTCATCATCAGCAAAGGGTTTTATAATCTTTATCGAACAAACTGCTCAATGCATATTCCTTGGAGTGATACTACAAACTCGTAACCTAACACTTTACCTCGATTGAGGCAAAGTCCTTTGTCTTCAACAGGCTCAACATATGAAATAATTAAAGTAGTTGAACGCATCACAATAGATACGTCTAAGAATATACTTAAGAAACCTTTCGCTTCAAGTCCACGAGTGACATTATTTCCGCCTCCTCAGTGACATGAATTGCTGTTTTTTTTTTCTTTGAATCATCTGTTTGCCTTTCTACTGATACCACACCAGTCTGAGAAGTTCTGTTATATTCCACTATCACGAAGAGCTTCAAAAGGACTCAGAAGACTGTTACTGTTTGAATTCCTTTGTATTCTTTGCTCCATTAGCTTTGTATTTTTCAACGAGCTAATTCGGTACCTCTTACAGCTGTATTGTGATCCCCTCTAGTAATGAGTTAGTGTCATTGCCTAGATGTGTTGGTTACTGGATTCTCTTATTAGAAATGCTTATTGTTCCTCGGTATATGCTTCATGTATCTTATATACATACCTGTTATTAGTGTACTATAAGTCTTTTCTTATTACATGATTTAGTCATCGTCTTTTATCATTCTAGATCTAAACTTTTCTCTCTCTCCTCCTCTTGCTGTTTTCTTCTTACTCATCTTGATTTTATTGTCTTCCATTGTTGTATTCCACCTTTCCTTCTTTCCACGTGTTTTTCTTCCTCATTCTCTTCTTTTAACTCTTCATCATCATTATCATTTTCTTCTTCTTCTTCTTCTTCTTCTTCTTCTTCTTCTTCTTCTTCTTCTTCTTCTTCTTCTTCTTCTTCTTCTTCTTCTTCTTCTTCTTCTTCTTCTTCTTCTTTTCCTTGTTCCTCTCGATTATGATCCTTATCATCTGTTCTTCTTTTCCTTCTCCACCTCTTCCCTCATTGATCATGTTTCTCTTTCTTTCACTTTGCTGCATTTAATTCATCTTTTATTTTTCTTTCCTTTGCTCTGTTTCTTCTTATCATCCCTCTCATTCCTCAAATTCTTATTCTAGTTTTTATTTACAACCCAGATTTACCATGAAGACTCTTTCTTGTAAATATATACTTTCTTCCGTCCATCACCGTCTTCATCACTCCCTCTTATGGGAAACTTTACGCCAGCAGCTTCGTTTTCTGTGTTAAAAAGATAATAGTTGCACCTGAAGTCGGGTTGTAGGTCTGAAAGTTTTTATCCCTCTCTTTCGTTCTGCATCATATATTTCCTGTCCATTCTAATCCCAGGTGTAGGTCAGCCGAGCACAGAAATTCCTCGGTGATTGCAGACTTTGGTGGGTGTTCCAGTGACAGCTTAGGTGTGTTTTAGGTATAACTATTATTACCAAGCGCTAAATGACATGATAGTGGGGCTTAACATCTCTCATCTCTGGAGTGTTGTATTACCATTTTGTTCCATTATCCCATTAATAATAGATCGTAGATGAGTCTTTTGCGTATCAGGTAATCCCATTAGAGAAAGGACCGCTGCGAAGGAGGTCCAAAACACATGAGACAAAATAACATATTACACATGAGTGGGTTTGATACATGAGATGCCCCTGTATATTCATACAATCGTCGTAAGGTGTAATTTTCGAGTGGTAATTGACGGCTTGATTTAAAAAGAAAAGAATATCAAATACACACACACACACACACACACACACACACACACAGACCCAGACACAGACACAAACACACACACACACACACACGCACACACACACACACACACACATAAACGTGCAAACGAAATGTAACATACAAGCAAACATATGTTTGATACTGATACATGTTCAGCCACGGGAGAGCAAACACTCACTTAGTAACGACAAAATCTGAACAAGCTCTTCACTCACACTCGCTAGTCAGCTCGAGCACCTGTTAAACGACCCGCTTATTAACATGGCAGGGTTTTGTGTACGACAAGCCATTACAAAGGAACTAAACCATAGTTGGAAATGAATTACAGCCACGAAATCAATTTGCCGCTACAAGTGGCGAATTGGCTTCTGGGGTCTTAACGATACACATGGGATAGCTATGTCGCCGTTACCTTTTATCACAGGACAGCTGCAGTTGACGTCCTCTGGCAGTTCCACAATACGCCAGAGGACGACATCCCATCGAGTGTCTTTCGTCGAAAACTTTCATTTAATCTGGAACGAATAAGACAATATACTTTACTACTTCATATCTACTTCATATTGATAGGAAAATGTATCATGGCTGGTACTTTGATACAGCTTCTCATCATCCAGACATGAAAAGAAAACCTTTATATCGTCTACTACTAAATCAGGACGGTAATAAGTAAGGCTTTATTGAATAGAATTGAAGCAAGAGGATAGTAAAAAGGTAATTCAAATAAGAACTCTCGGTATATAACAGTGGAAAGGAGTGTTACAGGTGCGGTCTTCACCCAAACATTGTACGATATATTGTTGATAGGTTAGTTAAGGTCGTGGCGAGGTCCCTGATGATTGGCGGAATCCTTGTATAGTGCATCTGTATAAAGGAAAGGAGGCAGAATTGATTGTTTTAATTACATAGGTGTCAGTATGTTAGGTGGACCTGGTGATCTTTATGGGAGAGTGGTGACTGCGTTGGTGGAGACATGCGCAAAGCATGAGACTCTGCAGGAACAATGAGGTTGCAGGAAAGGTAGAGCACGACTGGACCTGGTGTCTGGTTTGAAGAATTTTTATGAGGAATATTTGGTTAAACAGAGAGATGTGTATGTGGCATATACGGATCCGGAAAATGCTGGAGGGGGAGGTAACGTTATGATAGATACATTTAAGAGCGTGTGATCAGATGAACTAATTACGGGCGAGATGGACTAGAGGTGGAAAACAAATCCAGAGTATTATGAGAGTGGTCACAGCGGTCAGGAATATGGGTGGGGTGGGAGATAATATGCGATAAATCATTGAGAATGGAGGACGTTAGGGGCTTCAATCCCTCTACCATCCATATGGGAGGAATTCAAATGTTCTCAAGGGCCCATGGTAAACGATGGAATCCCCGAGGTTGAGGATCTTGGCTTGCGGGTAAAAGGATGTCACAGTCTCATGGCAGGAGTTTAGATACTCGAAGAAGGATATAAGATTTGCAGAATTAGAAGAGCAATAGGCGAAACAGGAAAAATATGGATATAAGGAGTCAGACCTTGAGCCACATAACATTAAAGTTTGGAGATTCAAGGTTCTTGAGGCGTGCAACAAATATGTTGATGTTGGAATAAGCACAAACACCACCTCTGTACCGGAATCGTGAGTGGAAGATATAGTTAGATACGAAAAAGGGACTAATGAGAACATCACTGGACAACTGTGTCTCAGACAGAAGTAAGATATTAGAAGAGGTACTGGACATGGTGTTCAACTGAGGATAGGTTACTAGAGAGACCAGGATTATTGGTAGAGTGAATAAAAAAAGAGGAACCGATTGCGCTGCAACATCCAGCAGGTCTATTAAAGACCGATTGCACCCTCAACACCCAGCAGGTCCATTAAAGACCGATTGCACTGCAACATCCAGCAGGTCTATTAAAGACCGATTGCACCCCCTAACATCCAGCAGGTCCATGAATGACCGATTGCACCCCCAACATCCAGCAGGTCCATTAATGACCGATTGCACCCTCAACATCCAGCAGGTCCATTAATGACCGATTGCACCCTCAACATCCAGCAGGTCCATTAATGACCGATTGCACCCTCAACATCTAGCAGGTCCATTAATGACCGATTGCACCCTCAACATCTAGCAGGACCATTAAAGACTGATTGCACTCTCAACATCCAGCAGGTCTATTAAAGACCGATTGCACCCCCTAACATCCAGCAGGTCCATGAATGACCGATTGGACTCCGCAACAGCTATGGGCCTTAGAAGGAAGGTGGAAGTGATATACACTCTTCGTGCCAAAACGGTCAAGTTGATAACTTGAGGGTGAGTGACCCTGAGCTCTTCTTGATGCTTGAGGAGAACACATCCCTAGTGCACTGAAGGAGTGTGAGTGTGTGTGTTCTGGGGGAGCAGTTTGAGTCCTTACTGAAGCAGCAAGACCTTTAGTGTCGCCTCGCCAGGGATTACAGTAATTTGGTGGAAGTCTGGCTTTCTCCCGTTAGTGGAAGGCACTTAGCATCTACCGACGTAAAAAAAAAGAAAAAAAGAAAAATGGATAGAAAGTAAATTAAAAGCCCGGGAACATTATCCCGTCAAGAAAAAAAATATCCCAGGGATAACTCCCAGCCTCCCCAACCCTCAGCCCCCCAAAAAAATTAATCTGGGGACAACTTCTTCCTCTAAAACTAAAAATAGATAAAAAGATGAAATAAATGTAAGCCCCGGGTAAAATTCCCGCCCCTCAAAAAAAAATAGAATGAATAAGTGAATACATTTCTTGAGGACTAATTTCTGATTTTTTCGAACCCGGGACAGGACGCCTGACTACCTTGAGCACACGAAGGTTAAACAACATACACACAAGGATGTTGGTGTTTGTATGTGTGTACCAAGCTCAACTATGCAATGTACCCCTGGTGTATATCAGTACATTTCCCTGTCTATCAGCATATTTTTCACACCACTTGAGCCACGATAGATTAAAGTCCCACTGAGTTAAGATTGGGACAGACGTATATACACCAAAATCCTAGTGTTTGTGTCCTAGTGTTTGTGTATGTGTGTGTGTGTGTGTGTGTGTGTGTGTGTGTGTGTGTGTGTGTGTGTGTGTGTGTCTTTTAACCTCTGTGTGGCCGAGGCATTACGGGGAAAGAGTTTTACACTGGTATTCCCCCGTCTCTTAACCTTGAATGTATGTATCATGTCTTTACTCCTATTTATGCACACACACACACACACACACACACACACACACACACACACACACACACACACATGTAACATGCTTAGGCTGATATGTATGTGTGTGTGTGTGTGTGTGTGTGTGTGTGTGTGTGTGTGTGTGTGTTTGTGTGTGTGTGTGTGTGTGTCTTCATTTTTTCAGCCATTGTCAATACACTGCTTCTTTCTCTGAATATATTTTTTTTTCAGTTCCTCACACGTACTTCGACAAGCAGTACGACCAAACATTGATCTTATCTCTTGATTAGATTTCCATCTTATCTGATCTCTTACAAGTTTTGACAACCACAACGCGATGACGTCTACAGTCGAATGATTTCGATGCATATAACATTCACCTACTTGGAAGGGTTCATGGGAAGGACAGATAACCAGTGATCCAACAGCCTTTAACGAGGTAGTCTACAAATATGTTCTACTTAATCTTATATCATAAGGCTTGTTACATCTGAGTCATGGGATTAGTTTTGGTTACTTTTCTTTGGATTTGTTCTAATTTTCCTTCATATCCCGTCTAAACGAAGACTAAAGTCATCACCATGAGTGTACCTGCCAACACATGTGGCCTGTAGCTTGGTGCCGACCTTCACCATAGCAACAACTGCTTCTGCAACATCGGGAAGCCAGTATAGTTATCTAGGTGCTTTTCAAACTCCAGGATTTAAGCAAATTAGAGTAAATCTGTTTGAGTTTAAGAATTCGAATGACATTGACCTGGCGTTCTTATGCTGCTAGTTGGATCACGCCTGTATCACCCGATGTATAAATAAGATGTGGAAAAGTTTGGAGACGGAAACATGTAGACATAGAGATGAATAGACTAAGAGACTTCGGCAAAGACCATGTCTTCAGAACTTTGCCTTGTGGAAAACAGTGAAGTAAAGATATTTAATCACTTTACGAAATATATTCATAACTTTGAGGTCCGAAGGAGTACAGTGAACAACACAGGGTATCCATGTCTCGCTCAGTATATATAACCAATTTACTCCCAAGTAACGAATAACATTTAACGGAAGCATTAACTCTGGACTCTTGGCTTCGGCACAGCTCGTTATATTACCATATAAGAAACAAAAGAAGATAAATAAGTTACTCTGAAGCGCTTTTTCCCTATCAGACCAAATGCTTAATCTTTATACCAAGTTTCATATTTTTCCTCTCTCATAAATACAGTTTGTGTGGCTTTTGTGTAGTATCAAAATCCTCGAAGAGACCCAGGTTCTGATTCGCTGTAAAAGCATACTTATGCGAAGGACTGAACTCGATACAATGGGGTAACTGACGGTGTGGAATGAACGCATTAACTCCACTGTTAGGCAAGGGTGGCATCAGACGTCGCATCATCCCACCACCGGCTTTCGTTTAACGTGGATAATTCTCTCCTCTCGTCAGGAGGCAACTGTTGTTATCAATGTGGTGATCTGAAGCTTCACACATAGGGTGAGGAATCAAGTTATTGCACCACTGAGCGTGATGGTTAGGTTAAGTAGCGGCTACATCGGTTAAAAAGGCACGCTGCAGCAGTCAAATGTATGATTAATCTTTTGCCTTAGACATCGATAAGGTAAGATAACTGTAGCGTTCACGCTGGTGAGTGACTGGCTCATTCCTCAGTGCTCAGCTCTATCCTAGAAGCTCGTTATACTAGAAGGGTTTATGTGTGTGTTTCTCGCTTAGAAGATGCGAATGGAAATGTGATGTATGAATATACGTAGATCTAACAGGATATTCATAACTGACGTTCTTCTCAGAAGTAACAGGTCTTGAAATTTCCGAGTAAGCTCGTCTGAAAACTTTTTCTATGGAAGTTTGCGTCAAGTGTATGATATCACATACAAGGAAATGAATAACAACATTTTGCTCAAAATATCCATTCTCTTTGTCTCAGGTGATTATATATATATATATATATATATATATATATATATATATATATATATATATATGGAACCATGGAAGCGGAAGTGGATCATAGGGTGGGGGAGGGGGCGAAAATTCTGGGGCCTTGAAGAATGTGTGGAAGTCGAGAACATTATCTCGGAAAGCAAAAATGGGTATGTTTGAAGGAATAGTGGTTCCAACAATGTTGTATGGTTGCGAGGCGTGGGCTATGGATAGAGTTGTGCGCAGGAGGATGGATGTGCTGGAAATGAGATATTTGAGGACAATGTGTGGTGTGAGGTGGTTTGATCGAGTGAGTAACGTAAGGGTAAGAGAGATGTGTGGAAATAAAAAGAGCGTGGTTGAGAGAGCAGAAGAGGGTGTTTTGAAGTGGTTTGGGCACATGGAGAGAATGAGTGAGGAAAGATTGACCAAGAGGATATATGTGTCGGAGGTGGAGGGAACGAGGAGAAGAGGGAGACCAAATTGGAGGTGGAAAGATTGAGTGAAAAAGATTTTGTGTGATCGGGGCCTGAACATGCAGGAGGGTGAAAGGAGGGCAAGGAATAGAGTGAATTGGAGCGATGTGGTATACCGGGGTTGACGTGCTGTCAGTGGATTGAATCAAGGCATGTGAAGCGTCTGGGGTAAACCATGGAAAGCTGTGTAGGTATGTATATTTGCGTGTGTGGACGTATGTATATACATGTGTATGGGGGGGGGGGGGGGTTGGGCCATTTCTTTCGTCTGTTTCCTTGCGCTACCTCGCAAACGCGGGAGACAGCGACAAAGTATAAAAAAAAAAAAAAAAAAGAAATATATATATATATATATATATATATATATATATATATATATATATATATATATATATATATATATATATATATATGTATATATATATATATATATATATATGAGGATGGTAATGAGGATTTATATATCAGAAGTAGAGGTAACAAGGTGAACGTGGAGATGGGAAGGATGGAGTAAAAAAAAAATTTGAGCGACTGAGGTCTGAATATGCAGGAGAGTGAAAGAAGTGCATGGACAGAATGAATTGGAAAGATATGGTATACAGGGGTCGACAAGATTTCAATATACTAAACCAGGTCATCTGAAGCTTCTGGGATTAGCCACTGAAAGGTCGGTTGGGCCTGATTTTGGACAGGGAGGTGTAGTTTCGATGCATTACAAGACATCTGGAAAATGGATGTGAGCGGATGCAGTCTTTTTCGTCAGTTCTTGGCACTATCTCGCTAGCGCGGAAAACGGCAGTCTAGTGTTGGAATATATATATATATATATATATATATATATATATATATATATATATATATATATATATATATATATATATGATAACTTCAGGACCAACATTCCATGAAAGAGTGATGGTGTTCCTCAGCATTTTCATAAAGGTTCCTGCAGCAAAAGACTAAGCTACTTCCAGCAGCAGTGAAGTGTAGACTCCTCTGGAGTAATGAATTCTTTGACGACGAGATTGTACAGCTAGTGATACAGTTTCGCCAAAGGTGACTTTTCACTCTCATCGAACATGCTCGCCTGGAGACGGCTTTCGTGGCCGTGAGTGGCCGTCTGGCACAAGCGCTTGTTGTCACTCTACCTAAGAAGACGAGGGAGACCTTGTCTCGATGCTGCTGGAGCTGTGAGCAGCACGGAGCGACCCTCTGCACCTCCCGCCACACGGCCTCGATATAAAACCACCGGCTTCTTCAAGCAGGTCAACATCACGCAGGGACAATGCCGGCCAGACACAAGACGCAGGAGTGGGGCAATGGTTTATTCATCACACGATTCTCTCCTTCGGACCTGCCGTAAGACGAGCCCTGAAGACACAGGCAAGTTGCATACGCGTAAAAGTCTCAATAAACATGTAAACAAGGCCCTCCCAGCTCAGGGAGAGTGTAAAGGCCATTTTTACTGAGAGTTTTAGATTTTATCTCTATTACGTAAACTCCCCCGGAGACCCGTACCCCATTTTTATTACCCAGGTTAGAGAAAATTTTCTTGGTCAGTTGTACCCTGATTTTGTCCCAGCGGCCGGAACCTGAAACACACACACACACACACACACACACACACACACACACACACACACACACAAAGAATTAACAGAAAAGAGGAAATTTAAAGAAATGACATACAGGGAGAGACCAGTACAAGTAAATTTGCCCACAATGTAAGAGAGAAGAGTGTGGGGTGACTTGATCACACTGTAGATTTTTGAAGCAGCTTCCAACATTGTCTATGAACAGTTGTTCTTCGAAAGATACAAGGATAGAACAACCAAAGGAATATAACATGAGATTAACGAGAAACGTGTTACAATGTGGTGTCGAGAAGTACTCTTGTTGTATACTGGTGGTGGATGAATGGAATAGTGTCAGTTATTAGACTGTGAATGCGGACAGTCTAGTGTTAGTGAAAGTTCGAGATGGGGCCTACGACTGTAGAACTCATTCTCCCTAAATACAAATAGGTAATTACACAGACACACAAACACAGACAGACAGACAGACAGACACACACACACACACACACACACACACACACATACACACACACACACACACACACACACACAACCTGACATCCTCCGGGTAGTCAGAGACATAGAATTTATTTAGTTCACTATAGACGACAATTTAAAGTAGTAGAGTTACGTCAGCACTATCATTAAATCCTCTCCATACCGTCTGTACCTTCTCCGCCGACTGAGATAACCAGGCGTCTTACCAATTGAGCTCAGGAATGTCTGTACCATCTTCATTCAGCCTAGGCGGACCTTACGCCTCCCCGGCATGGTCTTCCTCACTAACAACAACACATAGGAACCAGCCAGAAAGAGAGTTGAATAGGCAGAATCATCCTGGGCCCATCTTACACCACCTACCAAAGGGCTCCCCTCATCTCGCTGAGCCTGTCCACCCTCGCCTACCATCACCGGCAGCTCACACAACAGTTTGGCAATCCACTGCTGACACAACCTGGTCACACAGACCTCCCACTCTTCCCCCATCCATGCCCCCCACTCCGAGGGACCGCAGTACGTCACCATAATCCACTTATACCGATCAGAGTTCGTGCAGACTGATATAAGAACAGTCCTATACCTGCCATTGTCAATGTCTTGTATAGTCCAAGAGCAAGTACATGGTTAAGCAGATAAGCAGTTCGGTTTTCTGTTAGGCTGTGTGGTATGTCAGCTACTGTACTACTGTGGCTCTTCATCGCTACTCAACTAAATGCATACTGTATAAACCATATTATTTACTTAGTAAACATTCTTGTATATTTGGCACCCTGACTATATAGATGTTCCTACTCACGTGCCTACCCAAAGCTTGTTTCATGAGTAGTTAACTCGTTACTTTTATGACCTCCCATTTTCGTAATATCTGTTATACCTGAACTGTTTATTCTCAGCCGAATGGCTATTTAGATTCAGTAAACTGTTAATTATGAATTTATTCATTCAGTCACAGACACACACACACACACACACACACACACACACACACACACACACACACACACATACGCACACACACACACACACATACGCACACACACAGATACACAACACACACACACACACACACACAAACACATAGTGTATATATATATATATATATATATATATATATATATATATATATATATATATATATATATTTATATATATATATATATATATATATATATATATATATATATATATATATATATATATATATATATATATATATATATACACACACACACGAAGGGCATGCGAAGCAGCCGGGGAAGACCAAGGAAGGTACGTGGTGCCTGGTTACGGAGAGGGAGCTCTGGTTCCGGTGCACTCCCCGTGACAGCTAGAGAACAGATGAAATGGAATATGCCCTTTCTTCGTCTGTTCCTGGTGCTACCGCGCTAACGCAGAAAAAACTATTAAGTTTTTATATACATATATATATATATATATATATATATATATATATATATATATATATATATATATATATATATATATATATATATATATATAAAGCTATTTGTCTGCAGCATTTTACGAGCACTGGAACATTTCGTGCCAGAGGAAATGAAGTCCAGGCCAAATGACACGTGATATTTATCTTACAGTTTTTCACTGTTGTTTAATTCCTGTATTTTCATTCGTGAGATGCCCAGGTCACGGCTGATCAACACTCATACTAAAACAAATACAAAATCTTGCTTGACTCTGTCGTCTGGCGTGACAGAGTAAGCAGACTTTTGCCATTCGTTTATCTTTATCATCATCAATACGTATGGATAACTTAATCCTTTTCGTTATCAAGGTCGTCTATGAGATTATACGCAGGTTAAAGCACCATGAATACACGTGTGGGATTCTGTGATGATACATTTCGCTGTTCCTCTCTCTCTCTCTCTCTCTCTCTCTCTCTCTCTCTCTCTCTCTCTCTCTCTCTCTCTCTCTCTCTCTACCCCCGCTACTTTACCTTACGATTCTCCCTTTCTCGCTGCTTCACAGTTGATCTTTTTTTCCTCACTTGAACTAATTCTGCTTTACATTCTTATCCATCCCATTCTCCTTCCAAGTCAATGTCTCCTCCCTCCTGATGTTTCATCCGGGGTTGTGCAGTTCGAATCATGGACGTTGTAAAAGATCGAGTTCCTCCGGGAGAAGGTGTACAGATGGTCCCTGAGAGAGAGAGAGAGAGAGAGAGAGAGAGAGAGAGAGAGAGAGAGAGACAGACAGAGAGACAGAGAGAGAGAGTGCTCAATGAAACTGCACCGTAGATACTGGCCTCAAGGTAACTGAACTGAGACTATGGTTATGATATGGAACTATCATCAAATGATAGAATGATTGTATGATGTAAATCAGATAATCGTTCCACATCAGCTATATAACGTTACATACGTTACATATTCAGCGGGCACATGTATCGCTAAATATGCACTTAAGTTTTCAGGTGTACGTAAGGGAAGGTGTGCAAGCACCAGTTCATATGCATGTGTCGATATAAAAAACAAGCGAATGTGTAAACAACTGCCCAGAAAGGTACAAGATATGGAAACAGGTGTGCTAGATTCATAACGTCCATAGAAACAAGTGTATGATAAGATAATAATAGATTTACAAGGAGAGGTATGAACCTATGGGACGCGACACTTTATATAAGTCTAAAGAGAATCTCCAACAGATGTGCAAACGAGTATCTTCACTTGTTTAGTTCCTTATACCCTCACTCCATAACGTATGGATGATCTGTAATGGAACTTGTTTTTTTGGTCCATTGGTACATCTCAGTAATAACCACATGAACACGGTTAGTGAACTAGTGGGCCATATTACATCATCCACAAACATAAACAATATAATGGTGTCAGTAGGAAAGAGAGACATATATATATATATATATATATATATATATATATATATATATATATATATATACATATACATATATATATGGGAGGGTATTGATTGAGAGGGTGAAGGCATGTACAGAGCATCAGATTGGGGAAGAGCAGTGTGGTTTCAGAAGTGGGAGAGGATGTGTGGATCAGGTGTTTGCTTTGAAGAATGTATGTGAGAAATACTTAGAAAAGCAAATGGATTTGTATGTAGCATTTATGGATCTGGAGAAGGCATATGATAGAGTTGATAGAGATGCTCTGTGGAAGGTATTAAGAATATATGGTGTGGGAGGCAAGTTGTTAGAAGCAGTGAAAAGTTTTTATCGAGGATGTAAGGCATGTGTACGTGTAGGAAGAGAGGAAAGTGATTGGTTCTCAGTGAATGTAGGTTTGCGGCAGGGGTGTGTGATGTCTCCATGGTTGTTTAATTTGTTTATGGATGGGGTTGTTAGGGAGGTAAATGCAAGAGTCTTGGAAAGAGGGGCAAGTATGAGGTCTGTTGGGGATGAGAGAGCTTGGGAAGTGAGTCAGTTGTTGTTCGCTGATGATACAGCGCTGGTGGCGGATTCATGTGAGAAACTGCAGAAGCTGGTGACGGAGTTTGGTAAAGTGTGTGGAAGAAGAAAGTTAAGAGTAAATGTGAATAAGAGCAAGGTTATTAGGTACAGTAGGGTTGAGGGTCAAGTCAATTGGGAGGTGAGTTTGAATGGAGAAAAACTGGAGGAAGTGAAGTGTTTTAGATATCTGGGAGTGGATCTGTCAGCGGATGGAACCATGGAAGCGGAAGTGGATCATAGGGTGGGGGAGGGGGCGAAAATTTTGGGAGCCTTGAAAAATGTGTGGAAGTCGAGAACATTATCCCGGAAAGCAAAAATGGGTATGTTTGAAGGAATAGTAGTTCCAACAATGTTGTATGGTTGCGAGGCGTGGGCTATGGATAGAGTTGTGCGCAGGAGGATGGATGTGCTGGAAATGAGATGTTTGAGGACAATGTGTGGTGTGAGGTGGTTTGATCGAGTAAGTAACGTAAGGGTAAGAGACATGTGTGGAAATAAAAAGAGCGTGGTTGAGAGAGCAGAAGAGGGTGTTTTGAAATGGTTTGGGCACATGGAGAGAATGAGTGAGGAAAGATTGACCAAGAGGATATATGTGTCGGAGGTGGAGGGAACGAGGAGAAGAGGGAGACCAAATTGGAGGTGGAAAGATGGAGTGAAAAGGATTTTGTGTGATCGGGGCCTGAACATGCAGGAGGGTGAAAGGAGGGCAAGGAATAGAGTGAACTGGAGCGATGTGGTATACAGGGGTTGACGTGCTGTCAGTGGATTGAATCAAGGCATGTGAAGCGTCCGGGGTAAACCATGGAAAGCTGTGTAGGTATGTATATTTGCGTGTGTGGACGTGTGTATGTACATGTGTATGGGGAGGGTTGGGCCATTTCTTTCGTCTGTTTCCTTGCGCTACCTCGCAAACGCGGGAGACAGCGACAAAGTATAAAAAAAAAAATAAAAAAAAAAAAAAATATATATATATATATATATATATATATATATATATATATATATATATATATATATATATATATATATATATATATTCCTATGAGTGTGTGTGTGTGTGTGTGTGTGTGTGTGTGTGTGTGTGTGTATAAAGTAGTGCTAGCCTAGAATAACAAGTCTCTGAGCGACGACAGAAATGGTACACAGTCGAATGAATATTAACACAATGATATTAAAGATTTAACAGGAACCTTTAGGTATAGAGAAGTGTTTGTTAATCAAGTGCATATAATAGAATATAGCTCTAACCTCTTTATGTCAATCAGTGACGAATTGGGAACGAAACATTAGTTATTTAAGGTTCTGTGCTCAGCAGTGACTTGGTATATCTATCAATAACTGCAAAATGTTTAAGATACGTATTTCACAAACTGTAGAACTGTATCACTGTTATCATTTGCCATTGGAAATATAGTAACCTCTGCTTGTGCTTTTCCATTTCTCTTCAAACTGATTATAGACGAATGCTGCATCTTTCACTCGGTGTTCCAGTCTAGGTGAATATGACAATGTTGTTCTTCACAACTTAATTTCCTGAGTTCTAGCAACGTATAGTTTCTGTGGATTAGTCCTTCTACAAACAGACTCGCGCATGAGGAGGTGTGGGTGCCTGTTCTGAGGCTGTGGTGCTTACTATCTTCCTGTCATCATCATGACTTAGTAAATCATCAATGATTCTTATTCTCGCTCAGCCTTTATCCGTGTTGAGTTGTTGACCTAAAGCTTTATCTAGCATTCGGCTTATGGATAAGTAACAGACACATATTTGGAATATCTGTTAACGCTGATAGGAGGACAAGACGACAGCGTGATATAAGTCACGCTTTAAGTCTCGTTTTTCTTCTCTTTTATTGCTTTTTACTTCTTTTTTCTTCTCTCTTATTGCTTTTTACTTCTTTTTCTTCTCTCTTATTGCTTTTTACTTCTTTTTTCTTCTCTTTTATTGCTTTTTACTTCTTTTTTCTTCTCTTTTATTGCTTTTTACTTCTTTTTCTTCTCTCTTATTGCTCTTTACTTCTTTTTTTCTTCTTCATTTGTATGCTTTTTTCTCCCGTATCGTTTGACTTGCTATATTTTTCCTTCTTTTGCTTATCTCATTTTCTTTTCCTATGTCTCTCGATTCTTTATTGTCTCATTTGTTTTTTCTTGATTTCTGTTATTCTTTCATAGTTGTCTTTTCACTGTATTCTCTTCTCCTTCCTTCGTCGAGTTTTCTTAGTTCTCTTTTGGGTTGTTTTTGGTTATCGGGTCTTATAGATGCCTTATCTAAGCATGACATACTCTACAAGAATCATTTCTTGAAGAATTGGGAGGACATGACTTACAACATCTGAAATGAATCTGTGTATAGTTTTCAACCTGGTTAAGAGTTGGATTAAAAAGAATCTAATTGTGTTTAGAGCGGTGATCCCTGGTTATCCAAATATGGCTTTAGAATGAATTTCCATCTTCTCACAATAAGGAATTCAGCACTATACCTGTATAAGTCAAGGGATCCTCTTCACTTGAGCATCAGCCTATGCCCCTGAGTGTCGTCGGTGAATAAGATGGATGATAGCTTATTACTCATGATTTTATTTGATTACTAACAAATTTGCTTGGTATCTTATAGTGAATAATCATTCTCAATTAACGATTGATCACTGATCATCATCGCTCAGCTTGCCATGTTAATGAGTGGTTATTCAGTTGCTAATCCTAATGAATTAGAGAGCAGTTATGTGTGTTTGTAAATGATCGTTCTACCTTAGACTGGTACGTCAGCTAACAATCGTTACCTTGTTCAGTGCTATACCATCAGCAAATTATTATTGACTCAGCGGAACACTTGACCTCTTAGTTAATCAAGAGAGGCAGTATTGGTACATCTGACACATGGCACTGACTACCACTGAGTCAAAGGAGATAGAAGAGATTAAGATAAGATTAATCTTATCGTCCCTTTAGATACATTCAAGACGTAGAATAACGCCATCTTAACGCCACTTTGAGAGTGTATATGTCTCTATCAGGATGTGTGTACTGGTGTATGAGAGAGGATGTACGTTTCTCTTAGATTGTGTAGTTTTAGTGCTTTTGTATTTTGTGAACGCACATGAGTTATGATTTTCCAAATCCTTAAGGATTTTGCAGTTTATATTTTTATGTTCCCCTTTCACTGAATAATCGAGTATAATAATCCAAGATTTAGAAAATGAGAAACGATTTAGTTAGATGATCCGTGCACTGGCTGGTGTTTTCAATATAATCCAAGATCATCACAGAGTTCGGAGAAATATGTAACATTCAAAAATTTTTTTTTCTGGAGAGACTGAGTCAGTTCAAATGCTCGAAATCCTGTGATTATCATTGATCAAAAGTTTAGAGAAACTCACAAACAGCATTAGTGCTGCATTACGATCATTAAAGGATCAAGAGAAACCAGTAATCAAAACGTAATTCTACGAAGCGCTTTAAGAGACTCGCATGACCTGTACCACAAAAAAGATTAACTCAATCTGAAGTCAGGGAAAAATTACCACTGTATTTACATAGACATTTCTTTGCTGAGGCCAGCGTGTCCGTAGTGCGAGGAGCCAATATTCCTCCCACGCATGTCCGTCCCTTCTTCCAGTTGAGACTACACAATCTACAACCAGGTCCTCAAGTAACGCTAAGCTCCGTGTACGGGAGTTTTCCTTCCTGCCTCCTTCAAATCTTGTCCATCCTTCCTGATATCTTCGCTTAAAGCTAACTTCTGTCGGCGTTGCTTTCCTATAACACATAACAGGATGAATCTAAGTTCAAAGTGAGTCCTCCATGAACTTAGATCTTAAGTCAACACAGCTGTTTGAGTTCCACAGTGCCTCAAACAATGAGATCTCGTGAGGTATGAAATGCGACGTACTGAACACTTAGTTACTAACTGATCGTGTTACTCACTCTTACCTATTGTGTGACCATTGACTGTCTGTCTCTTCCTTAGCAAGGCCTCCCATATGTAATAAGCCCAGCGTAAGTGAGATCTATCATACTTAGGATGATAGATTTACCCAAATATATATATATATATATATATATATATATATATATATATATATATATATATATATATATATATATATATATATATATACATATATATATATATATATATATATATATATATATATATATATATATATATATATATATATATATATACACACACACACAAAGCCTAGACCAGGTATCCATCAACCATGAAGAGTAAGATGAATACCTGGGTGTTGCTTGCGGGCTGACTACCTTTCCCAGGATTCGAACACACAGTCAGCAACGTTAACCACTATACCACAGAAGCCCCTCCGCTGCATTGATTCTCAAGATTTGATTCATCCAACACTTCCATCTCATTCACAAGAGAAACCGCACTTGAAATATCGTAATAAAGAAAAGGTAAAAGTTTATGATTAGAAAACGAACTTTTCAGGAAAACGAATACGTAATAATATTATTATCAGTAAATTGCATAGTTCAACACGTGTTCTTATGTAAGTGTATGTATGAGGTGTGTGAAAGGCTAATGTTTACAAATGAGTTAGTCAGAAAATTCTACGAAAATACATTAACGGGTCACATTCGGGCATCTGGAATGGCTCTTGAGTGGTATTGGATAATGTCTACCCCACTTCACTTCACTTTATATGAAGAAAATCTCAGTCATAAGTTCTTTTCCCACTCTCAATCTTTCTTTTCCTCCCTTACCTCCTTCTCTGATTGCCTCTCTGTTTTTTTTTTCTCTCTCCGTTTCCTTAATTTCCTTCATCTGTTTCTTTATACTCTCTACGTATCTCAATTTCTTTTCTAGAACCTCTATCCCGGTTAATCCCACACCTTTCCCGCCTTCTCCGCCTCTCCGTTGTCTTCTTCTCCTCTTACCACCCTCTGTAGCTACCGTCTTTCTCTGAGTCAAATTCGATCTATCTTCCTTTCACACTCAATTCTTCTTCTCTCCCCATTTGTTTTCTCCTCATATTTCCTTGCTTCCCTCCAGCTCACAAAGAATTCCGTGGCCTCGTCCCATCCTCTACGAGTCTCTAGTATCTTGATTATTGGCTACGGCTAGCTGGATCACCGCTGACACGTTCTCCCCTTTATCCGGATCTATACACTCCACACAGTCCTCAACGACTTAAGTCGACGGCTCCATCCAAGGAGTCCTATCAGATCAGCGTGACGAGAGGCTGATGTGGTCCACGGCAGCTTATTCTCAGTGCATGGTGATGAGGCAAGGCTGTGTTACCGTGCCTTCCGCAACGGCTCTCAGGTGTTTATTGAGGTTCTTGTTCCTGCGTTTTCTGCAGGTACATCTATTATCATAGACTCACAATGGGAAGAGTTGCCATCACCGTAGTAGCATTATATCCATCCTTTGATACACATTCTACAAATGTCTTTTTAACTTTTAATTTTCAGGGGCATTCACCACTGTTTCTTCCAGTAGTTGGTCAGATCTGCATTTTCGTGTGACACCTGTAGCATGCCTGGTCGTGTATATGAATTATGAAGCGGTCGAAGAAGACCACGGAAAGGTCTGTCGGGTATGATTGTGGATAAGGGGCTTTGGTATCCTATAGGTGCATTGTAAATGACAGGTAGAAAGTGGGTGTTGCCTTAACCTCATGTGTAAGTACCACGTCTTTGCTCCTTTATGTGTACACATACACCAGCCGAACCCAGATACCCATTTGTCAACCAGGACCGAATGGAGGATGAACACCTGGGTTTGTCAGACTGCTTCGCTCAAAATTCACACCCATACGGATCATTCCTCTGTTGGGTCGGTACTAGCTCACAGGCAGTAACGCTAACCACTATACCAAGGAGGCCCGTGTGTGTGTGTGTGTGTGTGTGTGTGTGTGTGTGTGTGTTTGTGTGTGTGAGTACATGCATAGGAGTAAAGACATGTGACATACTATATTCAAGATTATGAATGTGTGTGTCACTCTAGCAAATAGGATGAATACACACGAACTTCGAGTCAAACCCATCTAGGTAATATCCCGTTGGATTTTTCTTAATCATCTGAATGACATCTTAGTAAGCCGTCTCTTTTTATGAAGGTAGGCTGAACAATTGCGTCATGGTCATATTTTCTCCCTTGATTAGTTCAACAATATTTGCTGTACTAGGAAGGTAATGGCAGCTTCATGGTAGGCTCACTTGTATATAAGGCTAACTTATATACATATAATGAAGATATTCCATGCACCTCTTATCTAAAGCTCTGATTAACCTTACGCCGTGTGTGTATGAGTGTTCCTAGAAAAAGAAAGTACGATTTCTCCTAAATCGAGGTATTTTCTAAAGTCTCATACAAGGTCGGTTGAATATAGTGTTACTATAGAAATCACTTTCCGATCTTCTGTGCCGCACAGAGTGACAGGGAAAAAAATCTGTTTGTGTCGCTTTATCACCTTTAGAACTCTCGCAGTCCATGTACTGTACATCCTAACCATGAATTTTGGTAAGAAGGTCTAACAGCCTGATTGAAATGTGTTGGTTACAATAAAGAAAATACCCATAGCATTTTGTCAGGGTGGAAACAGCTCATTTTCTCGACATCTGTGTACAATTTAGCCCTGTTCCATCCGCACTCGTGTAGGATCAGTTTTTCTTTTTTATTTGTCTAATCTATTTAAAAACCTCAAAAGGAAATCACTGTACTTGGTAACATATGACAGGTTCAGCACACTTTGGGGGAACGAAGTATAGTCACTCTCACGAAGCGTCAGTAAAAGTGAATTCATCTGTCGACATTGTGTAAAAACTTCCATAATGTAGGTTTTCCCATCATATACCTGCTCCGTCTACGTGCCATGTGACCTGACTGAGGGGCAATACTCGAGCCTTGAGTGTAGTAGACACCAAAGATCCTTATGTTCGACGTCATCTTTAGCGATAACTACACCTCATGCTATCGTATGGCTTGTACCTCTCTACTCACGAACGTGAAAGATTAATTATTTCGGAAATCAATTATTGCTATCAATATGTATCATTTTTTTTTCTCTTTTTTTCAAGAAATCAATTATTGCTATCAATATGTATTATTTCCTGTCCTCTTTTTTTCAAGAACAAAGTAGTAATGGATCGTTCTTCGTGTTAACCTAACAATCACTAGCTCGAGCTAGTTTTGTGGCTGACCTTGGCCGAGGCAAGTGGTGGTGGTGGTGAGGATAATGTATGGTGATGGATTCACACGGCGGCCTCCCACTCGCGGTAGTATACCTAATAGCTCGTCGTTAACCTTCCTCAGTCATATCGTGAGAGGAGTAATGGTATCTTCAGAGACGCCGCCGACCCTTGAGAGCCCGCCCAAGAGAAGGTTATTTTTTTTATTCAGGATATGGAAGGGTATCACCCATGTGTCGAATATGATAATCCACAATCATCGAATTACGCTCATACCAGTTAAGTCTGATTTAGATTGAGGTGAAGTGGATCTTCGTATGGTTTTGTGAGTTCGGTCTGTCGCGTCTCACGACGATGGCGTTTCTCCTGGGGAAAAGACTCGAGCGCGAGGTTAGTTATGTACCCATCCCCACACGCTGGTGGTCGTCAACGCTCCCAGTCTACTTGCTCCAGAGATGCATGATCTCTCCTGCTTAATTGCTTCAACCCCATTTTCATTCAGACAAACTAGACTCCTCGTTGCAGACAGGTTTATATGGTCGTTTGGGTCTTGGTCTTCGTCTGTCGATGAGAAACCGATGCCATGGGCGGTGCGCCATGGCCTTCATGTCGAAGTGATGTGTTCTTGTAGCAGGGAATTCGTCTGCTGTACTTCCATGCCTTATTCTACTTAGTTCATACAGGTGTAAGATTCTCCACGAATGTAGTAGATGTATCTCTAACGTGTTACCGATAACTACGAAAAGAGATACGATCTTCCCTCATCATGAAAAGATATTCTTTTGAGTATAGCCTAGACGACTGGCCTCTTGAGACCTCCGACATGCGACTTTGTAGTCTCCATTATGGATACTCAGCTGTTCTGTGATAAGAATCAGTAATGGCAGACTATCTTATGCCTGGCTGCTGTGTTGTATGTAACTGTTTATTCATTGTGGTTCTCCTTCTAACGAAACTTTATGAGTGGGTACGTATTTGTGCTCTGTTGTGTACTGGTTTTCTTTCATAGTGACCGACTTGACACGGAGAACGTTGCTGCTGATTTTGGAAGTTTTCTAGGATAGATCAGAGGATATGGTTACGCCTGACATGTTTTTGTTATTACGGGGCTGAATTGTGGTGATTTGATATTGAACAGAAGGGAACGAATGACTCAGAGAGATAGAGACGTAGGGAGACATTGCGTTTTAGCTTTATTGAATTCAAGACGTTTTACTGCTTTCCCATTCTGAGATGCTACACAGGTCCTCACAGATAAAGGAAATAAGTTCCATACGAGAAGGATAAAGAGTATTAGAAGGAGGGAAGGTAAAGTGAACTAATGTATGTAGATTAGAATCATCAGCATAGAGTGAATAGGGTTAGAAGTAAAAGAAACAAGATCATTTGCTCTGAAAAGAGAGAGAGTAGGTGATAGGACAGAACACTGAGGAACACCACTGTATATAGGATAGAAGAGAGAAGTTACTCCGTCAGCGACTCCTGCAGTAGGATGGTCAGAACAAACACTTTTGCCTTGAGGAATATAATTGTATTTATCTGTTTGTAAACATATATATCGTTCATCCGAAGGTATGAATGTCATTATTTATTTCGTGTATACAGAAACCGTTATTGAGCTCACTTGTCTTGTAGGAGTTTCGGTATTTGTGATATCAAAGTTGTTGGTCAACCTGTATTATCAGTTTGGTGAGGTACACATACAGGATGAGTTTGCTTGACCTGCCTACATACTGAACTCAGCTCATATTGTCAGCCTACATAGTCAGCTAGCATGCTCAGCCAGCAAGCAAAATCAGCCTACAGTGTCTGTCAGCATGGTTCAGCAAACATGATCTAACGTGCATCAGCAATATACATGGGCAGCTCAACGTAAGAGACAGACATGGTAGGCCATCATGATTAACTCAAGCATTGTTACTCATCCGAGTCAGTTTATACAGTCACGATCAGCTTGCTTGGTTACCAACCATAGGCAATCTACAATCATGCATGATCAGTAAACTTGTTAAATCAACATGATTAGCTTGTATAGTATACCTAGGGACATACAGCAGGGATATGGTATAGGGTGAGCTAGCACGATGGTTCTATATGACGTATTCCATTCGTGTGAGAATCTTTACCCAAGAATGTATTGATTCCACTGTCAAATCCTTCACGAGCCTGGATGAAGTGAAGGACGCTTCCGTTGTCGTCGCAATGCATGGCGTCCTTCACGACGTTGACCTCTTAGGCCTTTGAATATGCCGTATAAAAGGAGATTTGTGCCCAGAAAGCAGTGCGAATTTTAGATATTCTTTGGTAAAGTTTCATGGACAACAAGTGCAATGCATGTGTCACACTTTGAAAGTAAATGCAATGCTTTTGTAAATGGAGTTTTTTCTTTAAGGAATTAGATTCCAGTAAGTTGAAAGAAAAATATTTGCCTGATGCAAAATACTCAATGTTCCAATTTTATAAAAGTTGTTTTTCTTTGAATATAACTGGTTGTGACCCCCATCAGTGCTATCTTCACAGGCTTAAGTGTCCACACTCAGGGTGGACACTTAAGTGTCTGAAATAAATTATTCACCATAATTGTTGTTGTTGTTGTTGTTGTTGTTGTTGCGTGAAAATGGTCGCGGTTATCAGGCGAAATTACATGCCTGAAATCATCAAGGTTGGCTGGTGGTGTTACGTTTTCTTTTATAAACTCAGAGCCGTATATATTACAAGTATGGCCTACTATCTTATGAGTAATTTGCGGGTGATTTTATGGTGGTGAGGATGAATCGCTATTTATGGAGATGGTTTTGTAAAAGTAGCTGTGCTCTCCGTGGCGAGGTGATCGCTGATCATGTGTTGATACTGGTGTGTAATGTGGTGATAACAGTGGCAGTTGCTGAAGCAGCATTTGTTACTGCAACGAGAAATACATTCCATGAGTCATGTTGGTCTTATAGCATCTTGTGTTGGCTGTAACTATAAGAAGGACTAAGCAACTTAAAATCCCCGTTCATTTCTTTCTATGGACCGTAGCCTTGAATACAGCAAGTACGGTAGTGAAGCAATCAGTACCAGCTCAGACACGAACGATAGTTTAGCAGACCAAGGAAATGTTGCTTTATGGTACTGACGTCTACCAGAGCCAGTGAGGAGACAGATGACCCCAGGAGGTGATGAGGAACCGAGGTGTTCTGCCCTTCTTAGGCGAACGAAGGTGATAGGCCACTGATGCCAGTCAGATGATGATGATGATGCCCTTGGATGATGAAGGTGATATATACATTTACTTTTTCTTGGCAGGAGAAGCAATTGATTATTAGACGAATGTTCATGTTGGTGATATGTTCTTTAACAGTGACGATAAAGATGAATACATTTCAAAGTTGTGAACAAGATAACTTCAGTACCGTAAACACAGAAAAAGTTGGCATTATCATGAAGCAAGTATTGTAAATCATGCTATAACTATGCTGTAAATTATACTAACATTGGAAGATATAAACCTTTTGGAAAATAGTTGGTGTTTTCACAATAATGGTATTCTTGTAAGTGATTTGTGTATTATGTGATTTGCTTCTTATTGTATGTACCATAATGATATTATCAGAGTATACATATTTTCATCGGTATTCATATCATTATAATCATCAGCACTTTAAGTTCTTTATTCTCATAAAGTTAAGGTGTTCAACTTTTTTTTCTTACTGAAAATTCACAATCATGTTTCCTTTTTACTATAACCAAGTAATTTCCACATGTAAAACACAGCAGTATATGATGTTTTTCTTTCATACTAACCAACTTCGAAAGGACGAAACATGCCCTGGTTATGGCCATCTCCGATTAATAGAATACAAGATATGAGAAAAAGAATGAAAATAAAAGTCAACGTTCCATAGTTGTATGTAGACTTCATTCTCATAGACAGAGAGTTAATGTGAAGAGGAAAAATGAATGAAGGAGCAGAATTCCACAGCTTTACTGGTCGAGGGAAAGAAGAAGGTATCTTGTCAGCCAATCCTCGTATAACTAGTCGCCAAACACAATATACTGGAAGCAGTAGCCAGACGCATGCTATGTACCACATCGGTCCATTTCATTATATTAAATGCACTCATCACACCTTGAAGATTCAGTATCTAGTATCACGAAGCTTCCTTCATTAACTCTTGTGTCTTTTTCTAAGTCTTCACCTCTCCCTTGTTCTTGCCTAATTTGACGCATATACTCTGAGTCAACCTCCCTTCACTCATCCTCTCCAGATGCCTGAACCATTTTGGCACACCCTGGTAGACCCTCGGTCGTCCCTCTCAATCAGTCTGCCCTTTACTACCATACGTCTCTCTGACAATTTATTCTTTATACAAACAATGCGTCCCACACCACATATCGTGTTCAGATATTTCATTTCCATTCTTTATTTTTTCCTTTAAGCTTCAGGCCTATGATTGACATCTATACAACACTAGTGGGTACGTATACTTTCACACATAACCAACTTTGCCCTTACAGACACTGACCAGCTCTTCCACTCTTCCACCCTTCGACTCACTTCAGCTCCCATGGCTCCATCCGATGTCACATCCATTCTTTAACATTCAAAACACTCCACTTCCTACAGGTCGTCCCTACTTAGATTTACACTGTAATCAAGAGGGTGTATGAGCATTTTAGGAGTGTATGAGCGTGGCAAGGATATGTGCACGCGACAAGGATCAGTGGTCGTGGAAAGGGTGTGGTGTGGATATGGCAATAATATGTGAGAGTGACGAGTTTTTTTGTCTTTCTTTTTTAAATGGCAGTTGTATGTTGCTATGGTGATAATGGGTACATTCTGTAACGGGTTCGGTTTGTGGCGATGGATGTGCACACATGTTAGTGATAGGTAAACGATGGATGGCAGTAGCAAGCTTGTTTGAATGTGGATATGTATTGGTGTAGCAGAGACACAAGGTGTGGCAGGGGTGCGTGGGCGCGGAAGTTGCATGCGGGTGTGGCAGGGTTATAAGGTCATGAGAGTGGTAAGGGTGTGAGAGCGTAGCAAGGACGTGTAGACGTGGTAGGGCGTGTAGATGGTGAAAGGGGTATGTAAGCGCGGCAACGGATTATAGTACGCTGAGCGCCGCGTGTTGAGTGCACCGGCCACTCCCCCTCACAACTACCTAACACATAACTACTGTTTACGACGCAGGGGATATGACGGATGGCACTACGTTCCAGAGGCTGTTTTAGGTCCGTCACCTACATGCTCCGAGCACCAGGACCTGACAACATCCTCATACAGTTGTTGAGATTGAGTCACTGACCTGATCCTGGCATTAAGACCTTACAACACCTTTAGACTCACCTGCGTTACAGTGTGTGTGTGTGTCGGAGGGTGCTTCACTTCTGTGATCATCGTGCTATAAAAGACGTGATAATATGTCAAACATACTCACCTGGAGCTCCCTTTCGCTGAACATATATTTTGGCGCCCGAGTTTGGACAAGATTGAGAAAGTTTCTTACTGCTCAAACTGCTTCTTAGTTTAGGGCTTAACCTTACTGTATTATGGTTTTTCTACGGATTATCATTTCCTTCGGTGTAATTTTAGTAAAGTAGAAAATGCAGACATCCTCACTTAAATAGATGCAACCCGGTGTTCTACTCTGATTCCCTTCTCTTCATAGATCAGTGATTCCTCTGTTCTCGTCTCTCTGTGAGTTGACGAGTGATCCTAAGCTGGATCATGGTGTCTAAGGTTTTCCTATTCTCCAGTGTATTGCCTCTGTGGATTAACACTGTCTACAAAGTTGGATGGAGATTGCATACCTGCATAATATTTACAGTAGCTGGTTCGGCTCAATTAAGTATGCATTACCCAGTAAGCAAAACAATGATAAACAGATCGTCAATTTGCATATTTTTTTTGTTACAAGCAAACAGATTGTTAGAACACTTCATAAAGAATGAGAATTACAGAGTGTGTCAAAGCAAAGAATACTATTTGAGCAAACATAAACATGGCAAGGACATACAGATAAACCTTGAGATGACTGTGCAGACATAAGATATCTAGTCCCAGCCAAGGGAGATAAGAAAAAAAGGTAACGCCAGGGACTGTGTGCAGGTAATTACTGTTAAGCCAGACATGCAAGGGAGGTGAAGGAGGACGGTACGTGGTAGGGGTCTAGCACCCATCGCCACACTGTCCATTCATCACGCCATATGAAGGCGGTGCAGCACCTCACGTTGATCACCGCTGCCGCTATTATTTTTCCTACGAGTCACTCTCTGGTAATAACACGTCGACACCCGCTGGAAGTCATCGTATGCTGGGATACATCACACCTGCCCCTCACCGTGAGCCTGGATGCAGTGGGATCACGACACTATTCTCAAGATCGACTTCCTACAAACTTCCATATGCTTTCCCTAGCATTCTAGTATTTAAACGGGTATTTAGATATGATTTAAGCACTCAGCAGCATAACATAATGGGCATTATGCTCACTGACATAACGTTGAACCACGTAATGACGGAATATAATGCTCAACTTCAAAGCAAAGAAAGAAAAATTTCAGCAAATTAGTGTCAATGATAAAGTCTACTGCTACATAATGTCAGCAACGTAATGTTTATCAGTAAGATTTTTAGCAAGAAAACGTTTACCATTACATAGGTCAACAGCAGAATCGCCAGATGTATGGACACCTTTACTAGCTAAGGAATGACGTACGAGACACAGGTTCTCTTTCATTTTGTTTCCTTGCTGCAGTATCGCCGACCTCATCTGACGGTTACGGGTAATAATAATACATCAGACATCAAACTCTAGCCAAGTACAGAGTGAGCGCCATCGATGTAATATATGGGACGACAAAAAACCAGAACACACACGTCAGACCCCAGAGATATTTGTAGACCGAGCTATAAACTTCAAATCAAAAGCGAAATCTAGAGACTTGCTATGCTATAAACATTTTATCTATGTATGTTTAGATGCTAAGCTATAAGCTCGAAATGATGGTGATTTTTGAAAGTCAGGCACCATACATCACACGAATTCTGATGCTAAAAGGACGGTCGTTTCAAAACACATTCATATACTTATAAGATTAAGGATTTGTGTATATTTCATAACCTTAACAAGAGATGATGCTACATATGACAGTGTCGCATCTGTATTGCATTACATGACCAGGTGAATACTGACTAAACTGCCTTATATAGATTCTCAAAGACTCATATGCAGTACTGTACATCATATTTTGAAATCACTTAAAGAAATTGGTATAGAAACACCGCTGCGAAAAATTTCATCAACAGCGAAAGCATCACCAGAGACAGTGATACAGTTTCTTCCTCAGTTGGCTTCTTTATCTCTCGTCTGTTGGTGGGACAAGATCTCCAAAATAGCATAAAAACATCCTTTCAAAACGTCTGAATATATGCTGTAACCCTGGAGGTATTAAGGGTACAGATTCAAACATACAACTCGATGATACGAAAATTCCTGGAGGATACAACAGAATAACCATTGATTAGCACATGACTCGGTTCCCCATCAGCGGTGATTGCCTTCAGCGTCGCTGCCACCCCTGTCGCCAGCCAGTCTGCCTTGCTGGGATGCTGCAGAGGATGATATACATAGGTGAGGCACAGGTAAGCGTGATGATATCTCTACGAGCTCCTCTCACGACAACAGCATCAATCAACACCCCCTCCTCCCACCTGCAACAAGAAATAGCACTCGAAGGAACTTCAAAATAGAGGAGATAATGATCACACGAAGTGTCACAACACAGGTTACACAAGACAGTTTACGACACTGGGCAAACAGTTAATCTGTTTAGCACATTATCATTAATACTATTATCATTATTATAATCATCATCATCATCATTCTAATACTATCATCATTATCATCATTATTATCATTATGAATGGAATCATGATTATCATCATTATTATCATTATCATCATTATGAATGCTATCATGATTATCATTATTATCATTATGAATGCTATCATTATCATCATCATCATTATCATTATGAATGCTATCATGCATTCTCTGAGATATTGTTCTGGCTTGGAAAGTGGTTCATTCGTGACTTTGTCTACACCTATGTCAGATTATGGCATAAGTAGGGTAAATATGGTTTCTGTTGACTACTCAGTGCTTGCTGATTTTCCTTCCTCCATGTTTTGGTAGGCTTGTAGCCCAGACGATTCTGGTGTACGTTACCGACGCTCATTATAATTCGTTTCCTTTTGGTTTATGTTTTTCTTGCAATGCAATGCTTGCTGTCGCGGTGAGAGCTGCCACAGCTCCACATTTGCGTTGACGTTGTACATTTCTCCCATGACGAGCTAAAAAATAAGAAAATACTTTTTGGTTTCTTTCGGCCGTGCGCAGTCTTTTATGTGTTATCTAGATTTAGAGCATTTTCAGCAATTTGTGTCTCAGATAAACTGTTCTGTTTCAACAGGGGTGCGTTTTCTTTTGTCTGCAGGCTTTGTTGGCTATTTCAGCCATAACAATGTGTATTTTGTGCGTGTTAAACCTTGGGAGCCCCAGCACTTGGAGATCTTGGCCCATGGTTGTACTGCGTATGCGTTCAGCATCATGGGGTCTAGATTACAGTGGTCTTAACTTTTATTCTTGACTGACCGACAGTATCTTAGTTCGCATCTTGCAACAATTTTATCTTGAGGCTGGACCGAGCTTCGCAGGTTTTGCTTTCACGGCCACTGGGTGTTGCTAGCTGTGCTAAGTAGAGAGTAGGGTGAAGGTAGATCTGCAGTCCGGGTGTGTGATGTCATCATGGCTGTTTGATCTGTCTTTAGGTGGGGTGGAGAGGGAAGGGTATGCGAGAGCTCTAGAGAGAGGTGTAGATTCGCTGGTACCCAGGTGTTCTTAGTTACTTTTATATTCTAATAATGTGACTAGATTGCTTGCTCCCTTGCTGATCATCAACCGTCATTTGTTAGCATTTGCTGGTAATTAATGATAGTTTGTTGGCCACCGGTTGGTACCTGTGGTGTTTGTTCGTCTTCATGTGTTGGTTATCTGGTGACCGCATACCTGGTCACCAAGTTCCTTGTCATCATACTCATTATAATCGAGTGCCTAGTCAGTACAATTGTCCACAAATGTGGTGACCACACTCCCAGTGACCAAATATTTGTGGTCACCATATTTGTGGTCGCTTCACTCCTGGTGACCATATTCATGATCATTACGTGCCTAGTCACCACATTCTTGGTCACTGCATGCCTTATCCCCACATACTTGGTCACTACACACCGTAGGTTGATATCTTTATGACTAAGTGTTGCTTATCTATAAATCATCAGGGGCTGTTGGCGTGTGCCCTGGTTACCATGTGATGTGTGTCAGTGTTATGTGTTTCTCATTTTTCATACCCATTTTTCAGTAGATTCCCTCTCCATGATTTGTATTACCGATGGTTTCATTCAATTAATTGCTTACCTTCTTTGCATGTAAATTGCTCCGATGCAATCAGTCAAATCGCTCCTGTATACCTCATGCTTCACAAAGTCCTTTCTTTTCAGTTGTTGCCCAACAGCCCTCTATCGAACGAGATGATTATCATCATCTTTATCAGCTTTTCCTGGATCGTTCTCTTGTTTATCACATATTCGGTATTGTACTTTCCTTATTCCTTCGTAGTCTTAAAGGTAAACTTCTGGTTTTACGAGTTTACAGAGTGTTTTTAGCGATCTGTTGTCTCAGTAAATGTACTCACTCCATATGATATGTCAGCGGCTATTGTCTCTCGACATTTTATTCACCAGGCGTAGCTGTTAGCTTCCTGATCCTCTGGTGGCGTCTGTTGGTTTGTGAACAATTCGTCTGTATTTGCTGATTTCCAGGTGGAGTTCTCCGCTCAGTGTGAAAGGGTGCTGGTTATTGTTTGTTGATGGCGTAAGCGCTTTACAGGTGCTTAATCTTGCTTGAGGGTTTTGTAAGGTGTTGTTTGTTGACCGTTTGTTGATAATTGACAATCTAATGGTCATTATTTGCATGCTGGTCATCATTTTTTTTCTTAGGTTGCCTACTTGTGATTTTTCGTATAGAAAGTATGTTTCTTTTTTTCATATTCTTTAAGTCAGAAGATGCTGGCCACTTTGCTTTTAATTTTCAAGTTCTTTTTTTCTAATCTTTTTATTTACTTTTATAGCCTGCTAGTCACCAAGCGGCCATTTGCAGCGTGAGGCAAGTCGTAAGCTGTAAGCTGCCGACGGACAGTTGCCTTTGGACAGCATGTAGCGGAGTGGGCGGCATCTCGCGTGGCGTGTAGCGGACTGGGTGGCATGTTAGTCGGCTGGACATCTGTAAATTTCCTGTGTGGCATATAGCAAGCTGGGTGGCATATAGCAAGCTGGGTGGCATATAGCAAGCTGGGTGGCATATAGCAAGTTGGGTGGCATATAGCAAGCTGGGTGGCATATAGCAAGCTGGGTGGCATATAGCAAGCTGGGTGGCATATAGCAAGCTGGGTGGCATATAGCAAGCTGGGTGGCATATAGCAAGCTGGGTGGCATATAGCAAGCTGGGTGGCATATAGCAAGTTGGGTGGCATATAGCAAGCTGGGCGGTAAGTGGGCGGCTCGTAGTTGAGTGGGTTGGCCCTGAGCCCGCCCACCAGAGGATCCTCGGTGCGTGGTTCGCAGCAGAGCGTGGACGCGGTGCCGCCGCACCTGCCGCTGGCGGACAACGCGATAATTAAAGCTTAATGAACACTTGGTTTCGTCTCCCTTTAAATAACACAGTAGAAAACGAGCCGCGGGGATTCCCTAGCACGTGTGCGCCACCCCACACCCGACTTCCGCACCGTTGCTGAACGACTTGCGAATGCCCATTAATGTGGTTGCGACTCCCGTACGACCGACCGACCATCTTGCGACTTGCATGAGATCAAGAACACACCAGCACATGCTTAGTCTCCTGTCGCCTGACGTTCTCGCACACCACAGATAGACAACTATGTAATCACCAGATGTTACGTGGTTACTACCGAAACTACTATACAGTTACCATTCTATCGCTTGGCTACCATATGGTCATATGATTACCACCCCATGGACATAACGACTCCATATCATTACTACCTTACCACCAAGATGACAACCATACGTGTTTCTTACATGATTCACATACGACTACCAAACAACTATTCGCCCATAAGATGCCTTAGATCCTACTCCAGCTGCTGCTACACCATTGCCACGCTCATCCAGGGAGAGGAAGAAGGACTTACTGGAGGGGGCCAGGCATTATATCTACTCTGGCGACACTAAATGACACAGAACATATCGGTTACACTCAGGATGTGCAATATCTGTTCACCATCAGGGTGCTAATAGCGTAAAGATCATTGCCTGTATGTTACTTCCCCGCTCACCTTTGTGGGATGCGACGTTATACAAAGATCCTTCCAGTCTTTCGGTATCTTGGTAGATGCCAGTGTTGCGTTGGAATTATTGTGTGTGTGTTGTAGGTTAATAAGTAAGAGTCAGGTGTGTACGACAAGCTTGCAGAACCAAATGCCATACATCTTGCCGGTGGCAATGTGGCGCGAGGATTATGGCAGCAGCACTCCGGCTGTAGTATGATCCTAAAGACTGCAAGACTGAAGAAGCACAGTAGAAAACGTTGAAAACTATTTTTCGGTTTTGCCTTGCTTCTTATGAGGCAGGGACTTCATGCGTCGGTGAGAACCTACGGTCGTTTACAAATTCGTTTTCTTTCCTGGGCAAAACACCAGCTCTTTTGATACACCTGTTGACAAAAGGCATGGCTACCTGACGGTTTGAGATCTGGCACAAAGCTCTTGACTTTGTCTTTCCTAATAGTGAGGAGAAGAGGATAAGTGCTTGGAAGCTGCCCTTCTCCATCCACCTCACCCTGTAAAGATTACACGTATCTCTTATCCCCCTACATTACATTCCTCCATATTCATTGGCATATCATCATTGGTGCCTTCACGCCACTAAACATTGCCTCGCTGGTAACCTCATCTCTTCATTATCCAACTGATTAAGATGTTTACTTTTCACGGAATGGTAACAATTTGTTTATTTTGTCGTTCCTGGTGTAACTGCTTGACAGTCGTTTGTCGAGATCAGCTCATAACACTGTCATTACTGGTAGAGGTGAAGACAGAGTACTGGTGATATACCGAGGATATCGAGACGAAAAGTGGTCCTAATGTCTCTTCTGGAGCACCGCTGGGTTTAATGTTACGTGCCATCTGACGATGTCACGGGGAGGTTGCATTACGGAAGCTCAACTGGGTTTTTGGATTCAGTACACAGGACTCTTGTGGTTGATTTTTGCAGAATGAATCTTTTATGAAGTAAGATTTCTCTCGTAACTGTGTCATCGATAAGCGAGGCGAGGACAGACCCCAAGGCCAGATATCTCACAACGAAAGAATGATGAAGTATGGAAGCAATCGAGGAGTGTCTACCCAAAGGGAGTCTTGTACATTCACCTGTCTTGTACCTCATGTAAGTGTTCCTTTATGGAACCTTAACGGTTTGTGATTGTCTTCACAATACGGGATGCTAATGGTTCCTGGTGTACAGCGTAACCTTTGATTGAATCGAGATCTGATTTCGATCCTTTTGCACTGGTAACAGAGGCAAAGACAGACCTCGTTAACGACCTTAAGTTCTTACGCTCCTTTTAGAGTACCGCATGTATACAAGGGAATCGGGTCGAATGGTATCTACACAGGGAGAATTTTTGTGATTCCTCATGGACTTGATACCTACGAAGCCTTAAGCCTGGTTGTAGGTGGGAAGGTTATTTTATAGAATATCTGATTAGCCTATGATAAAATTAAGTGCTGGCGGACGTTTTTGGTATCTTAAATTCCTACTAACCTGTTTCGACGGATACAGGTTGGTAAAAGAACAGGCTTCCTTTCATCGCCTGGAACGTCCAAAAACTCCCGAAGAGCACCTAACCACGAAAACTGAATTATAGTGTTTACTCTGCGACTGAGGTAAAACGATCCTGAGATAGCTGTAACTTCAGTAGTATCTTGTGGATCAGAAAGGGATCATCATGACTGACGACCCTTGTTCAAAAATATTTCCCTTAGCAGTTGTACTCTTACCAAAACGTCTCTCCACCGTGAGAGATGTTCTGATAACTGGAAGTTCGTGACAGCCGTAAGGTGTGCGGTCTCGTCATTTGAACAACACCTCTTTGCGCAGTTTGTACTTCCTATGGCACAAGATAGCTCATGTAAACTTACCTTCATTGAACCAAAAAAAAAAGAGGGATAGAAGATACTTTTTAACCAAACTTTACTTCTGCACGACGTAAAACAGCAAGAGATTCTAATTCATTCGCAAAAGCTCTTCTCCTTTGTGTCTTTAACTTCAAAGTGTCTTATGTCACTACGTCACTCAATCATTTCATAACAAGTTAGATTCCCTTTCACCCCGATTTTTACCAAGGAAAAGGCGATTCTTGATGTAAAATTTCGTACAAAAGCATCAATGCAAAAATAGTTATATTTTGATTAAATAGTCTATGCTTCAAAACTAAAAGGCAGACACAGTAGCGGGTATATGAGTAAATAAGACCTAATACCTCGCAAGATGTGAACTGCGACTTTTACAGAGAAACATGAATAGCTGGCCATTGTCCCTAGAAAGACTACTGAAGAGCAACTCTTGTAAGAATGAGCAGAGCGAGTCAACAACTGGGTGTGTGTGCAGGTCCTCGTTCCTTCAGCATATTGACACACTGCTGGAAAGTGGAGTAATAACACGTGAGGAATTGGTGGGTTGAACACAGGCCGTCTCCTGCTTCCACCTGGTCACACCACCTCACCTGCCTCCCTCCTGGCCACTCCACCTCACCTGCCTCCCTCCTGGCCACACCACCTCACCTTCCGCTCCACCGGCCACACTGTCTTGCCTTTCGCTCGCCTTGTCACTCCATCTGATCCATGCTTGTGTTTGTGTGTGTGTGTGTGTGTGTGTGTGTGTGTGTGTGTGTTTTATACTCAGAACGTGTATTGTTTCGTTAATAATACAGTGTATCTTGTCATGTTATAGAAAGAGTATCAAAATCATCCAACAGCAGAGCTTTACCTTACGTAATTACAGCATATTGATCATCAAACAGAGACTTATAGCACGGTCACAGCTTTTCCTCTAGTTCATCAGTCTGTTATACTTACTGCAACACTCAAACACGTCTGTAAACTTCAACGTATAAGACCGTAATAGGCAGGATACGAAGGAGGGGGACTTATGGCCGTTGCTGAATATAATTCCCTCTTCTCATCCCCTGCATTTTGGCTGTACCTTATCCAAACAGTCGGCCATTCCCTTCCTGGATTCCAACCCTTGTTTATCTAAGGTGCGGATGTGTACGAATTAATCAGTATAAATCAGCTTCGCAGGTCATTCTAATGGGCTGCCCAGCGTCGTAGTGGAGCGAAGGTAGGCGGCAGGTGGTGTAGAATGAGCCAAGAGGTAGAGGGCAGCAGCACTTCACCGTTTGTCTATTTACCGTCACAGGTGGCTGGAGAGGACCTGACGCTTAGGTATTGTGTGGCTTTCATGCCCTCCCGTGCCCTCCCCCCTCTCTGCCTTCCTACACACATATACACACAAACACACACACACACACACACACACACACACACACACAGAAGATGGGCCCCACGATAGTATAGTACAAATAAGTAATCACGAAAAGATACTAATTACACACACTTACACACAAAAAAAGATTAACGTATGTAATGGTTAGAAGATGGCGTTTACGTTACTCATAAAGAAAAGGAATTAGAATCGTTAGTGAAGCAGACTGTGGAAATAGAGTCGTACAGATTTTAAAACGAAACTTGACTGAATCGGAACAGAATAACAAATGATGTCCCTAAAGATAGATGAAAACCTTTGAAAACAATAGTTAGTGAATATGGCTAGACTGTGTTATATCCAGAGGTAAAGATGCCGTAACTCTATCTTTTTTTAGAGGATGAATGATGGTGGATAGCCTCCTTCAACATGAATGAAGCATAGAGGAAAGGGTAGCAACAGTTGACCTAAGAGAAGATTCCCCACACCAAGACCTCACTGGCGCACACCTGGCCACCAATAAAAACCACTTCTTGTGTTGACTTGGATATTGTGAGCAGTGCCATGGGACCTGCTCACGTTAACGCATCTGTGCTGTCTCCTTAACGCTTTTTCTTCCATTCAAACTAAATGAACTGTTTGCTTCTCTTTTGTTGCCTCCTGTCATTAACAACGTTAAACTTTCCTTTATCGTTAACATCAGCAGCCCGGCAGAAGTTTAACTGAGTTCTTCATGAAGGAGCTAGATCACACATACCTTGGATCCTTTCTCATACTAGACTCAGAAAGCATAATGTTATGCCCAATGACCTATTCAAAAATGTGTGCTTCCAAAGATGGTGCCTATTACCTGGGTCTATGTGCAGGAAGTCTAGAGACAATCATCAACCAAGAACTTGAATAACATTTCGTAAACTTCAGGGGAATGGAAACTAACACTGACTGAGCCGTCTACCATCATTGTGCAAAAAGAACCTTGTGTATTGCTGCACATACAAGGGCAGAAGATTCCTCATTATCGGTCTGCCTTATACAGATACCTATGAAAGTCTGTACCTCTTGTTGACAGTGAACAGACAAATATAAACTGTGCCAACAGCATTATTCCCACAACTTGCTACGTTGTGTACTTGACTGTTGTAAAATCAGTGAGTTCAGAGATACCTTCAAGTATACTAGATATATAAAAGCATTCCATATACTATGAATGGCGTCTTACCTAAGATACATGAGACGTATACTAACTAAGCTTATCATAAAGAATTAATTCAAAATGTATCTTATTATATAATCCAGACACATTTGCCTAGAACCTGATCCGTTTTGTGCACTTAACATCGCTTTTTGTGCCACTACCCTTACAGTAAGTAGGAATACACAACATCTTTACAGTTTCTTGCGACAAAAATACAAGTGATCAAGTTTGATGTTCTCTTGTTAGGAAGATAATGAGTGTCGACTTCCACTTGTTAGTGTATTGCCCTGACGAAGACTTCTGCGAATAACTAGACCCTGCGACATGAAAAAACGAATCTTTTTATCATATGGCCTTTCACATACCCAAGCTCTCCTGTTCAAGATGACGATAGTATTGCATGTAACTTGAGGGTATAGAAATTACTCGTCTTAGGAGTGGACGAGACACAGAATGCAGGAGACTTTGTCCGGTGGAAAGGACACAGAATTTGATGGACTCTGTGCCATGCTTTTCCGAAACCACTGTTTGCAGGAAAAGAATGAAGATTTATGACAGTATGTGAAAATATTTGTTTCTAACCAACTAGCGCTGCAAGTTAGCCCAAAGGACGGCACCAGATGAGGTGTGGTAGTCATGCACTCATGTTTGTCTTTCTGTCATACTGTGATAAACACCATCAACTTAAGAATGGTCATGGATCAAAAAGATGTGAAGAGATGGGCTGATTAACGTTGAATAACTACCGTGGAAATAGATACTCGTCTTATAACCCAAACTTGCTCGTAATCATCCTGTGAAATGAATAATGCCAAGGCCATCTGAGTGTGGTTGAGAAGTTACCAAGTTACAGGATGGTCCCTGCGCTCAGTATCTTCTGATATGTTTTAAGCACGCAAAGCGAATCAGACGTCATCTTTGTTGGATCCACCTTCTGCTTTATACCAAACAACGCCATCATTCAATACCACTACATTTTGGATGGACTATCGGACTGTAGAGTACTCAAGATAATAAGTGTCTTTCGTGCTACTTATTTTCTCATTCGTTACCTATTACTTTTATCACCATCATTCCTCCTGACCAGCATTCTCGCTAAGGTCATCTCTGTTTACTGCTGGGCGCCATAGAAAAATGGCTCTTATTGAAAAGCCTCTTCACTGACCAACATCGTAGTTATTTCTTACTGGCTTAAGACATGACCTACCTTGCCACATTAGGAATATGTCTTTCGTAATGAGAAGCTAGGAATGTATCAGTGAGACGATGATCAAACTGTCGAAATGAATAACAAGAGTTGACCCTCTGGGCACTAGTTGCGATGAGGAAGACGTGCATCTGGCCAGGGTATAGTGAAGTTTGTGACATCAAGAGGCTCGGGGGGCCAAGCGGGCGGGGTGACGCGGGTCAGGCTTAATGAATGTCTACACAATCTGGACTTGTTTTGGTGGGTGAGTTTTTGCAGAATCAGTTCCACGGCAAAAATGTGGTCCGTGCGTCTGTAGGAATCACAAGAATGCTCCTCATGCTAACGGGGCGAAAGGGTCTAAATAGATTATGCTGAAGATGAGAGCTACGATGGTGATCGAGGGAGTCCAGCGTTCGAGGCGCAAAAGATGTAAACAAGTTTTGTGGCTGGTGATGAAGGCGCTACCGGTGCTCAGGGTGAAGGCCTTGCACGAGCTGAGGTTATTAGTTGGTCATCATTACGAGCGTCGATGCTCACACCTTCACCGGATACTCACTCGTTTTGCTTCAGTATCTAACTTCAGTTAAAGCTAAATTCCTGCATATAAATGAAACACCAAAAATCACGCATTCAGAAAATCATCCAAATTCTTCAAAAAGCTTACACATATACATAGTTAAATCTTCTCTCTCACTTCAAACTCTCCATTCTCCTTTCCCACTTCATATTCGTCCTCTTTAACGTTCCTATTCTAAAAGCGAAAAACTTTTATGGAGATACTTTGATATCTCCAGCACTTGTTTCTACAGAAACGTACTATGCATGGCCTTGTTAAAGACAACACTTACATATTTGCTTTTAAAATTTTTTCGCTACTTCTTGTCCGCTATTTGTCATTACGATTTTCTATTCCACATATGTTGCACAGGAATCAGTCAGCTGTGATCATAAGCATTGTATTCTTTCTTTGGCACTGCCCACATTACTCCTCTCACACTGTTGCGTATCCTTTACTACCCGTCATTTGACACACATCACAATGCTAAGTCAGAGCCACTTAACAACACCCCACCCCGCCAGGGTCCTACCTTAAAAAGTTAACAATTATCGTGCCTTAGGAAACTACGAGTCAATGTCATGCTTAACGTAACCACAGAGGTCCACGTCGTAAATGTCGTGAGGTAGGCAGGCCAAACTTGGTCAATGTTAAAACTGTTTTATGAATTCATGGGCAAAAAGATACGAAACAAATGTCATAACGCATTATCAACACAAGGCAGAGTATACACCATGAAGTGGGTGTACTGAAATGAGTATAAACGCACAACCGCAATGGAATATCCAGCGATGTGCGACAAGAAGAGACCTAGAATATGTGACAGATTATGAAGATAGAATATAAGCTCTCAAACTGCCTTCACTACAGGAAACGAAATTGAAGGGGACCAAGTTTTTGTTCCTGTACGTTGGAGGCTTCAGTCACGGACAAAAGTGTACATTAAGGTCGAGCCTTAATTGAAATATAGAAAAAATTAGCAAAGGGATAAAGAAGAAACAAGGGAGAGTATTCACGAAATGTGGAGGAAGTGAAAAGTCTGTCCTCTGAAATGTACCAGGTCATAGATATTTGGAAAGGCATGAGAAGGTAGAGTTTTCCGAAGCTTGGAGGTGTACAGAAAGAAACAGTTATCAAATCGGCCCACCTTTTAGTTCCTTGATTGTCACAATGATGTTCACTTGGGTCAGTTCCGCGAAGAGAAGAAGAATGTTTGACCCGGAAAGAATAGTAAGAAATTAGGCAAAAGTGGGGTTAGAAAAGATGTAAGTAAGCATTTCTTTAGTCATACAGTTGTGAACAGATGAAACATAGGGAAGTTAAGAAAGTGCTGCGTCTTGCTGGTATCATATAATGCCAGGGTAAGTAGGGAAGAAACATCCTCTCACATATAAGCTCACTCCCCATACAGACAGATTAGTAATAGATGCACACACAAACAAGCACGCTGATAAACACATGAAAGTCCGTACTGGCATGCGCGCGCACACACACACACACACACACACACACACACACACACACATACACACGCACACACACCCACACACAAGATTCTCTCATTAATGATCATGTGATGATCCCCACCTGGCTGCCCAACTCACCGTCCACCTAATCACCTGTACCGCCAGCCTCACTCATAATTAATTACCTGCCACTTTTCTCGTCAGCTACCTAACGCTCACCCACCCGCCTACTTTGCTACCCTGTCAGCCGACCAGTTTGCCACCCTACCATCATCCCATTTAGACAACCAGACCCCCTCCCCCTCCACCTATATTACTACCTTGCCGCCCGTTGATCTATGCACCAAACAAATCATTTATCATACCACATTGCCATCGACCTATCCATCATGCCGCCCATCCACAGACCTAACCATACGATAAGCAGACGTCCACCCATCACTACCCCAGATTTCTACTTCAACAAGCGCTCTGCTATTCATCTTCGTTACTGCTGATCCACCTATTCATCTATAGACACATATGTAGTCCATCTCGCAGGCGTCATCTACATTCTTAGTTGCCATCCACTCACCTACCTTTTACCCACACCGCTACATAGCCATCCCCTCTTGCCTCTTAGCTATTCTTCCTCTTTACCACTCACTCATATATCCACCTTTGCTTCTTGCTACTCTCCCACCTAAGGAATAATCTGCCCACTTTGCTTGAAAATAAAAATCAACTTTGCAGTTCTGCCACTTACGCACCTTGCTATCATACCATCCACAGCAATTACACATATTACAGGAGCCACTCATATTTTCTACCCTCTCATCTAAGCCTACCTTTCATTTCGCTCCTCTCTTTCCTCCCTCATCATTCACGACTCCTTCGGACCCTACATCCTCTCCCGCACTTTTCCCTGTCCCTCATTACCCTTTCCTGCCTTCCACGTACCTCACACAGCGGTTAAGATATCCCTTCTCGGTTATTTAGTGTACCTTTTATACCTCCCTGTCAGATTGCCGCCACTCTTGGACCTCCATCCCTTACGAGCGTTCGCATAGTCTCATCCTTCATCAGTTTGTCCTCCAACTTAATCCGATGAATTCACAACATAGTTACAGGGTTATCGGGATTTGTAATCCCAAGCCCAGTAAAATGAAGAGTAATGCGGAAAGCAAACAGCCAGACCAAATCACCGTCGATGTTAGTGATAACTGGTATCCACCGTCAGTGTTAGGGCTCCAAAGGCACAGATATTTCAGGTTAGTTTTCATAACTTCATGTCTACTAATGTGTCCATGACATCCATTGGCCCTCTTATCAAGACTTAATGTTGATGCTGGTAACGCTTCTTGCCTAATGGCATCCCAGGCCTCACCTTTTGCCCATCACTGCTGACGACGTCCTCTTGTGTCTTCACACTGACCTCGGTTACTTTGGATACACTTGCTGGCATGGGTTTACAGTCGTCCTCACTAAATCGTGGTCTGCTTTGACTTCGCATAAGGCCAAATCACATTGGCTTCTCCTCACTTTATCTTCTCCTCACAAGACTAGAGTCGCTCTGGCGAGCTCTCTCTTGAACTCACACAAACCCAGACCATCTACGCTGTTTCTTGTTCCACTTTGATGTGCCTTGGTCTGCCACAGACTTGAATCACTATCCCTTAGCCTTGATCCACCTTGACCTCACTTAAAATGAGTTTGCTCTGCTTATCTTACGTCTGTAACTAGGCCTCGCACAGCCAGATTTTGGTCTTCATTGCAAGTGGTCGAAGCTGTGGATTTTTGGTGACGTCGAGATTCATATTCTATATAGAGAAATACAAATTCATCAAGAACATTTTGCTGTGCAGTATCTTATAAACTTTTGTAGTGGCTCAGACAGGGTGCTTTTCCTTGATAAAGATTAAGATCTCAGTACCTCTCGCTGAACATTATATCTCCAGACAAGTGCTACTGTGTTAAATCATACCACCAAGAGCTCAAGTGACCTTCTTCTTCCAGGTACCACAGCCTCCCTCCTCTATACTTGTTCAGGCCATCAGTGACAAAGAAGACAATTGCGTTAATAAGGAAAGGAACGTAATAAGCCCACTGAATCTCTCACCACTTTCTGTGTTCTTAAACCTTAAGCACTATCACTGGGGTTGGTAGACCCGACGCTTTTCGATATTCGTTTGTTCAGTGGGGTTCCCATATGTGTATGATCACATGGGTCCCCCTACCTTCAGTTCTTGTTCAGACATTACCGAGCGCGGGTGCGACACTCTGCGTTCCTATTTCTTCTTTGTGTTCTATGGTGTTTGGATCCGATATACCTATAGATGATAGGGAGGGATATGAATAACCTATAGATAATAAATGGGCTACAGATCATGGTAATGTTGGGAAGCTCTCCGTGTGTCAGCAGAAAGCCGGTGGTCTGGAGAATGGATACCTTTAATAGGTTTTGTATTATGTTAAGGCTAGTAAAAAAAGAAATCTTAAATCAATCTTAACTTTTCTTTCTTGCCGATAACCACCTACAACTATCTTTTCTTTAGTTTTATATATTGATAAGGTAAATGCAAGCTTCATGTTCAAGTACATATTTTTTGCTTTCAATAAATTGCAATTTGAATGATTATTTTTTCATTTTCCCCCACCAGGTCTGTCAGACCCAAGGGTTGTGAATTCGTTCCAAACACATGACTGTAGTGTTCTAAGGTTAAATATGCTGTCTAATCCAATTCTGAACACTCATGATGATACAGTCTTGCATGAATTTCAGACATATTACCTCCGGAGGTAAAATACATTAGAGCTAAGATTACTGGGTTGGATAGTTTATCTATAAGTGATTCTACATGGAACAGATGTAAATTATACACAAAAATTTACATCAAAATCGAAAATTTCTTCAAACAGAATACCAAAAAAACATTTACTTTAGGTTAGGTTATATAAGGTATTTCTTTTCCTGGAAAGGATTATTTGCAATCTTGGTTCTTATTCAGGGTCTTGTACTGTCTTATGACTTAATTTGTGATGCATGTGTTGAACAGAATGATACAGACATTTGATTCCATTGTTAGCAATTGGGCTTATTGTTTAGTTACTGATAATGAGGGAAGCGTTACACTGCCAGTATGGTTGACAGCATTTCATGTTCAAACCAACAGAACTGTAAGATCTAATTATATATAACATTTCACTTAAACTTCCTCAAGTCTGCTGTGCCTATTTCTGTACGGGCGAGTGATCTGCTGTCGCCTATATACGCCGTAAATTCTACCTACCTAGACATAACTAACTGTATGGCGTATGTAACACTGCATATAAACGTAGATCACAGCTTATTCCACCTAAGTCATTCAAAATGAACCTTTAGCCAGTCTTGATTATAGGACATATTCCATGCCAACCCTTTAACATACTTAGATTTGCTTAACCTAGCCATTTTCACGATGAACGTACATAAGTGTGGAAGGTAACATAGTTGGCTCTGCTAAACCTTAGATATCGATGGATCTATTTTACTGATCGCAAATACCAATTAGCCATTTATGAAGCGACAACCTTACTTAACCTGACGAGTAAGTGGAACTAACATGACCTAAAGTAACCTACTAATATAACTCTCCGCAGCTAAGTTGCCCCACAAAATTTGACCTACTTAACCTATCACTATATCTAACCTTGCCTCACCTAACACATTAACCTAGCTAAGCTCAGCTAACTTAATCCGGTAATTCTACCTCATCTAGCACGTTCACACAATTATCTTCACTGAACTTAGCCTATGAAAAGAGCTTATGTCATGAAACCTATCAATGAGCACTTAGAATCTATTCCTGTCATAGAACAAATAAACCTCGTTATTCTGCTAGTGTGTGTTACTCATTCATATTTACACCCACTGAAGAACAGTTAGTGGCAAGTGGAGGATTGATAAAAGGCAACTGAAATAACGGTTAAGGGAACTGGAAGAACAGTCAGTACAGACTGAAAATTAATATCAACATCTGGAAGAACAACCGAAAGAACAATGAACAGCAACTGGAGGAACACTCAGTAACAACTGGAAGAACAATGAACAGCAACTGGAGGAACACTCAGTAACAACTGGAAGAACAATGAACAGCAACTGGAGGAACACTCAGTAACAACTGGAAGAACAATGAACAGCAAATGGAGGAACACTCAGTAACAACTGGTAGAACAATTGGAAGAACAATTAACAGCAGATGGAGGAACACTCAGTAACAATTGGAAGAACAATTAACAGCAGATGGAGGAACACTCAGTAACAATTGGAAGAACAATTAACAGCAGATGGAGGAACACTCAGTAACAATTGGAAGAACAATTAACAGCAGATGGAGGAACACTCAGTAACAATTGGAAGAACAATTAACAGCAGATGGAGGAACACTCAGTAACAACTGGAAGAACAACTGGAAGAACAACTGGAAGAACAATGAACAGCAACTGGAGGAACACTCAGTAACAACTGGAAGAACAACTGGAAGAACAATTAACAGCAGATGGAGGAACACTCAGTAACAACTGGAAGAACAACTGGAAGAACAACTGGAAGAACAACTGGAAGAACAATGAACAGCAACTGGAGGAACACTCAGTAACAACTGGAAGAACAATAAGGGGCACCTGGAAGAACAATAAGGGGCACCTGGAAGAACAATAAGGGGCACCTGGAAGAACAATGAACAGCAACTGGAGGAACACTCAGTAACAATTGGAAGAACAATTAACAGCAGATGGAGGAACACTCAGTAACAACTGGAAGAACAATGAACAGCAACTGGAGGAACACTCAGTAACAATTGGAAGAACAATTAACAGCAGATGGAGGAACACTCAGTAACAATTGGAAGAACAATTAACAGCAGATGGAGGAACACTCAGTAACAATTGGAAGAACAATTAACAGCAGATGGAGGAACACTCAGTAACAATTGGAAGAACAATTAACAGCAGATGGAGGAACACTCAGTAACAACTGGAAGAACAATGAACAGCAACTGGAGGAACACTCAGTAACAACTGGAAGAACAACTGGAAGAACAACTGGAAGAACAACTGGAAGAACAACTGGAAGAACAATGAACAGCAACTGGAGGAACACTCAGTAACAATTGGAAGAACAATTAACAGCAGATGGAGGAACACTCAGTAACAACTGGAAGAACAATGAACAGCAACTGGAGGAACACTCAGTAACAACTGGAAGAACAATGAACAGCAACTGGAGGAACACTCAGTAACAATTGGAAGAACAATTAACAGCAGATGGAGGAACACTCAGTAACAATTGGAAGAACAATTAACAGCAGATGGAGGAACACTCAGTAACAACTGGAAGAACAATTAACAGCAGATGGAGGAACACTCAGTAACAACTGGAAGAACAATGAACAGCAACTGGAGGAACACTCAGTAACAACTGGAAGAACAATGAACAGCAACTGGAGGAACACTCAGTAACAATTGGAAGAACAATTAACAGCAGATGGAGGAACACTCAGTAACAACTGGAAGAACAATGAACAGCAACTGGAGGAACACTCAGTAACAACTGGAAGAACAATGAACAGCAACTGGAGGAACACTCAGTAACAATTGGAAGAACAATTAACAGCAGATGGAGGAACACTCAGTAACAACTGGAAGAACAATGAACAGCAACTGGAGGAACACTCAGTAACAACTGGAAGAACAATGAACAGCAACTGGAGGAACACTCAGTAACAACTGGAAGAACAATGAACAGCAACTGGAGGAACACTCAGTAACAATTGGAAGAACAATTAACAGCAGATGGAGGAACACTCAGTAACAATTGGAAGAACAATTAACAGCAGATGGAGGAACACTCAGTAACAACTGGAAGAACAATTAACAGCAGATGGAGGAACACTCAGTAACAACTGGAAGAACAACTGGAAGAACAACCGAAAGAACAATGAACAGCAACTGGAGGAACACTCAGTAACAGCTGGAAGAACAACTGGAAGAACAATGAACAGCAACTGGAGGAACACTCAGTAACAACTGGAAGAACAATGAACAGCAACTGGAGGAACACTCAGTAACAACTGGAAGAACAATGAACAGCAACTGGAGGAACACTCAGTAACAATTGGAAGAACAATTAACAGCAGATGGAGGAACACTCAGTAACAACTGGAAGAACAATTAACAGCAACTGGAGGAACACTCAGTAACAACTGGAAGAACAACTGGAAGAACAATGAACAGCAACTGGAGGAACACTCAGTAACAACTGGAAGAACAATTAACAGCAGATGGAGGAACACTCAGTAACAACTGGAAGAACAATGAACAGCAACTGGAGGAACACTCAGTAACAATTGGAAGAACAATTAACAGCAGATGGAGGAACACTCAGTAACAATTGGAAGAACAATTAACAGCAGATGGAGGAACACTCAGTAACAACTGGAAGAACAATGAACAGCAACTGGAGGAACACTCAGTAACAATTGGAAGAACAATTAACTGCTTGCTTAACGAGCCTCCAGTGAGTTTCGAAGAATTCATGTGCCTTATCAGCGGCTCTTTCATTCTTCTCATCCATCCTTTACTCATTTTCTTCGCCATTCACCTCCAGTCCTCTTCATTCTTTAACTTTAATCACTTCCTAATTATCATCATCTTTGTAGAATTACAGAACCTAAAACCTCAGAAGACGAGAAGGTACGTAGACACTTACTTCCCACTGGAAATCTCCACAGACGACTCAGAGCTGGGAGTTAGTTGGGCCGCTATATAAGACCTCCCGTAAAACAAATCTTTCCCTTTGTAAGGTCTATTTCGCGTCAGCACGTGAGACCAAAGAAGCAGATTTTGAACCCAATGGAAGGATAGCATTTGGAAGATAGTGCAGCGGCTTTATGTCGCCCTGTTCATCTTTGTCGAAGATCCTGAAGAGCTCTTAAAAGACAGCCCTGTTAGGAGGACCACCAACCGAGAGGAGTTACACACACACACGCGCGCACATACTCACACTCACACACACACACACACACACACACACACACACACACACACACACAGACACACACACACAAACATACACACACACACACACACACACACACACACACACACACACACACACGCGCGCACATACTCACACTCACACACACACACACACACACACACACACACACACACACATACTCACACTCACACACACACACACACACACACACACACACACACACACACACACACACACACGCGCGCGCACATACTCACACTCACACTCACACACACACACACACACGCACATACTCACACTCACACACACACACACACACACACACACACACACACACACACACACGCACACACACAAACACACACACAAACCTTGACTTCTTTACCACCAGCACTGAACTTTCTACTCCTTAGGGCCCGTTAATGACCAGAGCTTAGGTGGGAAGGCATTACTTTTTTCTGATTCGCAAGGTCTGCTAATACTGCGGTCGTTGCAGTGTTTCACGCCAGTGGGCTCCGTGCTGTTTGTCATATCATGATGGGTTTTTTTCCAGTGTTGTTTCGGCCAGTTTTTCTTTGTTTTTTTCATGGTCCTACTGATACTGCCTGTGGCGGTTGTCTTTACATGTCTCAGGCTTGCTCTTTCAACTTAGATGAAAATACCGTCGTTACTTCTGCCTCTACTTGAGCTATTAATGAATCTGTTCCTTCTCTGTTGCTGTTGCTTTTGCTGCGTATGCTTCTGTTGTTGATGTTACGTATGACGCTGTCATATTTGCTTTGATTAGATTTAATGTTATTGTTCTTAGCACCGCTACATTTGCTGTTCCCATTTTCTTTCTCTCTACTGTTGCCAAAAGTCATCTTGAGTTTTTTATCTAAATGGATAGTCAGGGCGGAGCTTACATCCTCTTTTCATACCAGCATTGCAATTGATTTTTAAGTGTTATTGAAACTGACATTGGCTATACAAATCACAATTACTGTGATATGCATTAAGTACCAGTTTCTCTTTTACTTTTCTTCTATATATTTTTTTCTTCGCCTTTGTCTACATCGTCATCATCATCATCACCATCATCTTCGTCTTTCTTTCCTCCTCTTCTTCTTCTTCTTCTTCTTTGTTGTCTTTCTTCTTCTTCTTTCTTCTTCTTCTTCTTCTTCTTCTTCTTCTTCTTCTTCTTTGTTGTCCTTCTTCTTCTTCTTCTTCTTCTTCTTCTTCTTCTTCTTCTTCGTGTTTTCGTTCTTTTAGAGAGAGATACAAAAGTCAATCTTTTGATATGTCAAACGAAACTAGACCACGTCTGACTCAACGGGAAATCCTATCGAAATTTGAGATTGGGAAAGTAATTGTGAAAGGATTGAATAAAAGAGGATGGGGCGGGTTGGGGGGGGGGGGGATGAATAGTTTAGCCATCAGCTAGTATGTTAATCTGGTTATTTGTTGAAGACAAGAGATCTGTAAAATAGATGGTAATAGTGTATACGACACAAGAGAAAATTGCGAGATGCACCAATGTTCATAGAGAAAGATGGAAGGCTTGATCGCATCATATATCAGGGAATAGACTCATCAAAGAGATAACTGGGCTGATGATTTTCTAAACTTATTGAAATGTATGATACTCTAGTTCTTCGCTGATGATTGCAAGAGTATGGATCGTAACTGGTAAGATACTCTGAAATCTAAGCATGCTGTCTGCTTTGACCATGTCCTCAGTCGTTCATTAGATGAGTATGAGTTAGGGTATGAGTTGAAGTTTGGAGACAGCAGGAGAGAACGAGTTGTGGTTTGAGGTCATATCAGATGAACGTGTGGTGTGAGCACGGGTGAGGGAATATCAGATGAACGATTACCGCAGCAGCTACCTAACACCAACACAGCACCTGATACCCTTGTTGGTTGCGCGCTCCCCTCACAGCAACACAAGCTCATAGCCGGACATGGAAGACCGCATGGAATCCCAGTGATCCAAGCTGCAGGACGGTATGTAGAGAGAGGGAGGTGTGCAGGGAAGGAGGAAGTTACGGTGAGGAGTTTGAGCTGGGATATGGGATGGTGTAGGTGAAGTTGGGACTTGAGCTTCAAAGAAGAGAGGAGCGCTGGAGTGGAGGATGGAGGGAAGCTATGGAGGGACATGGAGGGCGCACTAGGTAGGGGTAGGAAGAAGCGATATAGGGGGTGTACGGGGCACTGGGATGGAGGGAGGGAAAGACGCTGAAGTCAGTAAAGAAAGGAATTATGGCGTTTGTGAAGAAGGAGCACAAACATGGGTAGAAGGAAGGATGTTAAGATGGAGGGAATGGAAGAGCAGTAATTAGATGGATGAAGAATGATTTTCCACACTTGGGACACTGACTGAAGACGCCATTATGAATTGCAACTAACACGTCCTCTGCCTTATGTCTCGCGAGAGACATTGAACTAATCGCTGCCACAGGACACATTGTGGAATATAGCCAAGATATCGTCAATATCTGACACGCTCTCTCTTTACACATACTCAATGGACTCATTCGTCACGTCTTGGAAATAAATCTGCCATATTTCCAACAAAGGCGTACATCAATCACCTCCGTCAGAAAGGATATCCTGAACATACCGAAGCCGAAAGACAAGAGTCTCCCTCACCCTTGACGCAAGAGGTCTGACCTGAGTACCTGCTTCACTCCCCGACTCTTACATGAGAGGGAAATGCACACAGGACTACCGTCCGTGAGTCCTCTCCTCACCCTTGGAATATACAGTATAGCAAATGATACACAAAACTGTTGTAGTGAGAACATAACATATAAGCTATCACCACAACATTTTTACCTGTCATATTGGGAAAGGTAAAAAGTGAACAAAATGGTTTTAATCTTTATTAGAAATAATGGTGAATAAGGTTTTGAAATTGCTGTTGGTGAATAATGAAAAATATGGTGAATTAGATATTAGCAAAAGGGAAAACGCATGATAATTTGATATGATTAACATAAAACATATATGGAAAATATGATATATCTCTGAACAACAAAGAAGAAAACGTAAAAATTGTAAAATGCCAAGCAGTGAGAAATGGAAAGGAAAATATACAATAAATTATGAAAAGAAATAAGAATTCATATACATAAGCAAATAAGAAGATTGAAAAAAAGAATAACTGAGTGATAACAGTGTGAACTAAAAATAAGCAATAGTAGAAAAATTAAACTAGTTATTTTCATTACAAACCATAAGATAGAAATTAATTACATTGGCTGAAGGGTAAAAGATATGATAATGCTTTCAGACCTTGTAATTTGACGACGATATATTCCAAAGATCGACTGAATACTGTGAGTATATCAAAGTCTAATCGTTATAACTGAGACAGTCATTCATTACACACAAAATTCACAAATTGCCACGGATCATTAAGTATTCATTATGACTTGGTGAATTACATCATTTCTAGAAGTGAAACTTTCACCTTTTATATGTTATATCCCAGAAAATGATGTAAATATTGTAGGCTATCGTGCATATACAACGTTTACTAGGATTAAGATATTACTTTTAAAGAATATTGAACCACATGACACCTTACATATCATCTGCTTCAGAAAAGTGTTGGATACTCATTTAGAAAATATTTGATCCCATCATCAGATAAGTAACGTATTCATATATCCTCAGAAAGTAATTTGTCTTGTACAGAGGTTTCCTGTTCACGTCTTGCCAAGCACCTTCATTGGAGTAAGAAGGTTTTAATCTTTCAGTCTCATGTCATTATGTATGATTATACGTTTGAAAAAGGCTGAAACTGGTGGTTATATAAAACAAAGTTTATTCATCATTACTGTCGGATGTCTGCGCTTAAGTTCGAATCCTGGTTGCGATAGGCAGGCCACAGTTAATCCAGCTGTTCATCCTACCTTAGGGATTGGTTGACAGAATGGGTACCCTTCTTAGACTGCGATATATATATATATATATATATATATATATATATATATATATATATATATATATATATATTTTTTTTTTTTTTTTTTTTATACTTTGTCGCTGTCTCCCGCTTTTGCGAGGTAGCGCAAGGAAACAGACGAAAGAAATGGCCCAACCCCCCCATACACATGTACATACACACGTCCACACACGCAAATATACATATCTACACAGCTTTCCTTGGTTTACCCCGGACGCTTCACATGCCTTGATTCAATCCACTGACAGCACGTCAACCCCTGTATACCACATCGCTCCAATTCCCTCTATTCCTTGCCCTCCTTTCACCCTCCTGCATGTTCAGGCCCCGATCACACAAAATCCTTTTCACTCCATCTTTCCACCTCCAATTTGGTCTCCCTCTTCTCCTCGTTCCCTCCACCTCCGACACATATATCCTCTTGGTCAATCTTTCCTCACTCATTCTCTCCATGTGCCCAAACCATTTCAAAACACCCTCTTCTGCTCTCTCAACCACGCTCTTTTTATTTCCACACATCTCTCTTACCCTTACGTTACTTACTCGATCAAATCACCTCACACCACACATTGTCCTCAAACATCTCATTTCCAGCACATCCATCCTCCTGCGCACAACTCTATCCATAGCCCACGCCTCGCAACCATACAACATTGTTGGAACTACTATTCCTTCAAACATACCCATTTTTGCTTTCCGGGATAATGTTCTCGACTTCCACACATTTTTCAAGGCTCCCAAAATTTTCGCCCCCTCCCCCACCCTATGATCCACTTCCGCTTCCATGGTTCCATCCGCTGACAGATCCACTCCCAGATATCTAAAACACTTCACTTCCTCCAGTTTTTCTCCATTCAAACTCACCTCCCAATTGACTTGACCCTCCACCCTACTGTACCTAATAACCTTGCTCTTATTCACATTTACTCTTAACTTTCTTCTTCCACACACTTTACCAAACTCCGTCACCAGCTTCTGCAGTTTCTCACATGAATCCGCCACCAGAAGAGGTAGTAAAAGCTTTGCGGAAGATGAAAGCCGGCAAGGCAGCAGGTTTGGATGGTATTGCAGTGGAATTTTATTAAAAAAGGGGGTGACTGTATTGTTGACTGGTTGGTAAGGTTATTTAATGTATGTATGACTCATGGTGAGGTGCCTGAGGATTGGCGGAATGCGTGCATAGTGCCATTGTACAAAGGCAAAGGGGATAAGAGTGAGTGCTCAAATTACAGAGGTATAAGTTTGTTGAGTATTCCTGGTAAATTATATGGGAGGGTATTGATTGAGAGGGTGAAGGCATGTACAGAGCATCAGATTGGGGAAGAGCAGTGTGGTTTCAGAAGTGGTAGAGGATGTGTGGATCAGGTGTTTGCTTTGAAGAATGTATGTGAGAAATACTTAGAAAAGCAAATGGATTTGTATGTAGCATTTATGGATCTGGAGAAGGCATATGATAGAGTTGATAGAGATGCTCTGTGGAAGGTATTAAGAATATATGGTGTGGGAGGCAAGTTGTTAGAAGCAGTGAAAAGTTTTTATCGAGGATGTAAGGCATGTGTACGTGTAGGAAGAGAGGAAAGTGATTGGTTCTCAGTGAATGTAGGTTTGCGGCAGGGGTGTGTGATGTCTCCATGGTTGTTTAATTTGTTTATGGATGGGGTTGTTAGGGAGGTAAATGCAAGAGTCTTGGAAAGAGGAGCAAGTATGAAGTCTGTTGGGGATGAGAGAGCTTGGGAAGTGAGTCAGTTGTTGTTCGTTGATGATATATATATATATATATATATATATATATATATATATATATATATATATATATATATATATATATATATATATATATTATCCATGGGGATAGGGGAGAAAGAATACTTCCCACGTATTCCCTGCGTGTCGTAGAAGGCGACTAAAAGGGGAGAGAGCAGGGGGCTGGAAATCCTCCCCTCTTATTATTTTTTCTTAATTTTTTCAAAAGAAGGAACAGAGAAGGGGGCCGGGTGAGGATATTCTCTCAAAGGCTCAGTCCTCTGTTCTTGGCGCTACCTCGCTGACGCCGGAAATGGCGAGTAGCATATATAAGAAAGAATATATATATATATATATATACATATATATATATATATATATATATATATATATATATATATATATATATATATATATGACATGGACTTAATTGGGGTATTTAGTTGTCCGCGTCTTCTCAACTGAAATAGAAAAAAAGACTAAGTACGTATATGCTCCTTGACTTCTGAAAGGGTGGCATCCATGATATGAGTATTGCACCCTCCAGTTGGAGAGCGCATTTCCTTAGCGTTGAGGTCTTACTGAGGGTATGGCAACCATAATCGGAATATGGTAAGTCTACGTACAGTGACAACTGTGCTGAAGGTATTGCCCGACTTACAGAGTGTGTGAGAGCATTGCTGACAGTGTGTCTCTCACTTTGAGCATGACAACCTTTCTTTCAGTATGACAGTCTAATTGAGGGTATGACGACCTTAGGAAATATGACAATAGCTTTATTGAGCGTGTGGCAGCATTGATAAGAATGTGACAACCTTTTTGAGAGAATGACAACCTGAGTGAGTGGATGGTGGACTTCCTTACTGCGACGGTTTCACTTTAAGAATGACAGGTAACAAAGTGCGTTACCGTATTACCAAGAGTAGGGCACTTTGACCGTAAGCTTCATAACCCTACTAAGATTGTAACAACCACCTGTTCGTGGTCAGAGCTCCAAAGACAACATTTGTAGTAACTAGTTGGTTGGTTGGTTGCTTGGGCTTTAGGCCTGTCAACTACCAGGGTCATTGAGGGCTGGCCAACGTTAAATTACAACCACCAATAGAAAAATGGTTGATACCTTCTTCAGGTGTTAGATATGATGTTGAGACTACATACGCTCACTATATGTATAGCCTATATATAGATTAATTCACGTTATTGACCGTGTCGTTGAAAGGCACTGAATAGAAATAGGTGAACGTTCTCCAACAGACATGGGTGATCTTGTACATGAAGCAGCATGAGTGAAAAAAGGAAAATTATTAAGATAAATTTCTAGGATGATCTGTTTTCTAATTCTTCATATCAATGTTCTTTGAATTATATGATAAGCTTTAGTGTTGTAGAAAAGCCTAATAGCTTTAGTGTTGTAGAACCTAATACCAATACAGATATAAATGAACATGGGCTTTACACATGAGTAAAGTTCTTCCCATTATTCATGATCAGAATGCATACAAAACGTAACTAAACCAATTTGCCTCAACTGGTCGGCGAGGTTGCAGTCACTCTGAAACATCTCGGACACAGGACGGGAAAACTGTCAAATTCTTGATATGCGCGCATCAAACTGATGCACAACAATTCCTGCAGGGAAAGGTCACTACCTCTTAACAGGACGCTGGGAATGAGCGGAAATCTACTCCACACCCAAGTTGAATAGCTACAGGCTTGCATTTCCCAGCCACCTGTGCCAACTGGGGGCCAGATACTTGTCGACATTTATCTTGATCTTAGCCTCATATTCTACTCTAATCATAAATAATGGCCAGGCAGGCTCGGTCGGAGGGAAAAACCTTCTCCAGATCTTGTTCTTGTTTATAGTCTTGTCTTTTACGCTCTCGTGCTAAATGCGTCGTCGGCAGAACCCTATGGTTAGCAGAACAACTTTTCAGTTTCCACCTCGATACCATGCTCACTGTCATTTACTATGGGTTCTATCGGAAATTGATACCAGTGTCTGCTGCAGCATTCAGGAATCGTTTAGAAGATCCCCAGGAGCTTTAGTTGTTTTATTCTCGTACAGCTATTTTTGAGAGCCCTTTTTTTTTCTAGAAATGCGGTGTCTTAGGATTAATTTTCTGAAGAGTTGTATTGAATGGAACATCTTGCAGTTTAAACCGGTCCATGACAATGACGTGTTGTTTCTCTTCCTCGTTGCTCACTCGATTTAAGATCAGTAAATACTTGGCTGGCTGCTATATCATTTATGACAAAGGTTACCTCTTTAGCTGGGGAGATGGAAAACACTAAGCCATCTAAGATGAATCGCCATCTTCTTAACACATTGTATCTCGTAACCAGTAATATAATTCTGCAATTTGCCGGTTCTGTCCAAGCATCTTGTTCCCTGATCTCTTGAAGTCTTATTGAACCATCTTTATCTTCTCATGAGCATCGATGGTTATGTGATTTGAGAATCATAAAGTATGTCTCTTCGCTGTTTATCTAAACCACGGATTTTCCACATATTCTCCATGGAATAAAAGAAGTTGGGAAATGGATGCCATGTATCCATGCAAAGTACTTAATGTACATATTTTGACTGACACGAAGTAACTCCTTATCCCTAGTGTTTAGAATCATACCATCAGTGGTTTTGTGCAACTGGCTTTCATATTGGTTGGTGTTAATGAAACGATACACTCACGTATTATGTTTCGTCTTATGAGCAAAAGCACTTCATCCTCAAGGCCTTTAAGACCGTGCCAAAACGAATCATTTCGTCTGCTTTGATAGTATACTTTAGACCCTAGGAAATATAATCAGCATTGTTAACATGAAGTCATCATAGTGTGATAGGTTGGCTGACCCAGAAATATTATAAAGATTTGTCTGAATATCATAAAGAGAGTCACGTGTGATGCTCATCATTGTCGTTTGATTTCACTGTCTTGACCAACAGGGTGGACAAGATATAACAAACACAGCGAGTATAATGAACAACTCTGTCTATGAAAGGAGGAACTTTAGTTAAACGATTGAATATAAGCCCAGGATATGTAGTATAAGAATCATTCCCAAATGATATTGTTCACACCAAGAATATATATACAATTAATTTCTTAAGGATTTTGATATATACTTTTCGCAAATACTAAGGCAATGGGAAATCTTTTTGTTTCAAATCTTCAGACAAGTCTGTATTCAGACCGATACACAGAGACCAAACCTAGGGTCATTAAACAACAATGTGATTCAGAACATACCTTCATTCTACAGTCTTGATCTCTTCTCGTAGGCGTGATATAAACACCCAACTGTCGCCCTGAAACGATCATACATACCAATGATTTGTCTACATTAGCCACTTGGCCAGCCTGGAATCCAAGGTATAATTATAGGTATCAGGTGACGGGATAATGTCAGTCGTTGGCGTGGGTCACCCTAATGAATTCTGCTAATGACAGGCGTAATGAGGGGGCTCCTGGCCATCCCGGGTCTCCGACATGAACATAGGTCGATGGTATCATCCCCAGAGCCCACCTCACGCGGCCTGCGCCCCACAACTCGTCATTCCGCCGCGCGTCGTGAATCATGCGGCAAATGACTTATAAACAAGGTTCGCCAAGAGTCGCTCTGCGCACCTTGGCTGTGATGGGCGAGATAACGGGCGACGCTGCGGTCAGTGGGTTGAATTCAGACCGACGATGGCGAAGCCCTGGGGAGGGAGGGAGGACCTCTGATGTGCCGAGCAAAGATGATAGCGTCTGGCGGCTAAATGAGAGAGGTGTTGTTGGTGCCCGGCGCCTGGGACTTTCACCTCTGCAGGCATGTGTGTGTGTGTGTGTGTGTGTGTGTGTGTGTGTGTGTGTGTGTGTGTGTGTGTGCCATCAGCACGGAGCGACCTGATTTCATACCACGGACAGCGGAGCGAGTGCATTAAACAGAGAAAGAAAATAGGGGAGGAATGAAAGAAGAGACGTTAAAAAAAAGGGATGAAAAACATTAATGAATAGATCTGTAGACTAAGGGCGAGAGAGAGAGAGAGAGAGAATGCTCAGGCGAAACATTTGCATGTAAGCTAGATCGTAAACAAACTGATATGCAATCAACAGATAGTCAGGCTGGGTAATGGACACGCAAACAGACAGATAGATAAGTAAACAGCCACGCGGAATGATAGAGAGCCAGTCAGTCGAGCCAGTGAGCTTGCAGCTAAACAAACACACAGCGAACTAGGTGATCCTACAGAGAGAGAGAGAGAGAGAGAGAGAGAGAGAGAGAGAGAGAGAGAGAGAGAGAGAGAGACGGATCATCAAGGAGATAAGGAATGAAGACAGGGAAATAGACAGACACTCAGGCAGGTAGCCAAGCGAAAGAATGAGAGACAATCGATCAGTCAGAAAAACAAGGCTACGAAGATACAGTTAAATGAAAAAGAAATGGAGAAAAAAAGAATGTTTTTTTCCTACTTTCTTCTTCTCTCGTGTCCACTGACGCACATGGTGGCAGTCGTGGCTCCTGGTGGCAGTGTTGGCCGCTGGATGGCAATGTTGGCTGACTTTCACAAGCAATTCTTCATGCGCGCGGTGACAGGCCTTCCCGGTGGTCATTGTGAATTAATCCACTATTCTTGTGCTTAGTGGGCGTCCATTGTGCCTCGGAAAGATCTTTTTAGACTTTCTTTAATCCTAAATAATGTGCTGCCATCTGTTGGCTCCAAAAAGACAATCGTATCTTTTTACAAATACTTGTACCTTCTCCGCCAATTATTTGAAATGAATAATGAAGTTCTCTAAGCCGTCCTTACAAAACAAAGCTATATGTATGCTTACTTGAAATTTTCGTTGCAATCATTTTTTGATCTAAACTGATATCTTAAGGGCTGGCGAATCTTATGTTCAGCTCCGGAGGATATTATGAGTCCTTATCTATCATTGTCAAGAATAAAGTGCATATGACCGCGCACCTTCATAGAACATACAAACCTCCAACAGCCAGGATCGAACCCGGGACCCCTGTGCAAGAGACAGGCATTCTAACCGCTAGGCTATGGGACTGTATAAAACGCTATCAGCTGGCTATGTGCGTCTGTTCGGAAATAACCAATATAGACCCCGTTGCTCACCATTGTGAGACGAAGGGTATTCGAGTACTTAGTATTTCGAATAGTTGTTTCCTATTATACAGTCCCATACCCTAGCGGTTAGCATGCCTGTCTCTTGCACAGGGGTCCCGGGTTCGATCCTGGCTGTTGGAGGTTTGTATGATATATACATACACATATATATATATATATATATATATATATATATATATATATATATATATATATATATATTCTTTCTTTTTTTCATACTATTCGCCATTTCCTGCGTTAGCAATGTAGCGTTAAGAACAGAGGACTGGGCCTTTGAGGGAATATCCTCACCTGGCCCCCTTCTCTATTCCTTCTTTTGGAAAATTAGAAAAACATAGGGAGAGAGAGAGAGAGAGAGAGAGAGAGAGAGAGAGAGAGAGAGAGAGAGAGAGAGACAGAGAGAGAGAGAGAGAGAGAGAGAGAGAGAGAGAGTGAGAGTCCCTTTTTCTAGACTTGTTGCTCATTTCTTGCTTTACTGGGTAGCGCGTAGAACTAACGAAGACTGGCCCTTATTTGCTCACATCGACTCTCTGACTGTCATGTTCCTATAATGCACCGTAACCAGAGCCCCTTTTTATAACCAAAACCTTCTGACCTTTCCTTGGTTTCTCCTACCATTTCACATGCCCTGGTGCAGCCCACTCACAGCACGCCGCTCCCTGTTATACCACATCCATCCAATTCACTCTGTCTTATGCACGTTCACATCGTGCTTTATGTTTCGGCCCCGAACGCTCAAAGCACGTATAACTTCATCCTTCCTCCTCCCTCTTGGTTTCCCCCTTCTTCCTGTTCTTTCCACTTCCGAAATGTATAACGTCTTAGTCAGCCTCTCCTCACCCAACCTCCCCTTATGTCCAAACTATTTCAGCACATAACTTTCTTATAACAACACGTCTCTCTTACTCTGTAAATTCTTATACACTCAACCCTTCTTACATCACAATTGTGCTCAGACATTTAGTTTCCAATAAATCTACCCTTTACCATCATTTTTCACCTTGGCCCGCCTGATCTTCTGGTGTTACCTAACGTTCGACATTTGACCTGTCCCAGCGAAAGCGGGGTGAAGACCTGGTGACGTCACGTACCAGTATGTTCCACTGACCTGAGGGGGCGAGCTAAGATTGGTCAGACAGGGGAGGAGGAGTAACCGTCGACCGCATTCATCTCTCACTGGTCAATAAATTTTTCTCCTCAGCATTGACTTTTGTATATATTATAACCTGGACATTGCTGTGTTTTCCTCACACTTGGAAATGTGAAACGGGTCACGATACGTTGTGTTACTGCATACCTAAGAAGAATTACTTCACTTGCGTTTGGTTTCATCCTTGGCATGAACTTTGGACGGTTTATTGGTGATTTACCTTGCTGTATCAGAGAATCGTTAGACACAGTAAGAACATCAGCAAGAAACTGATGATGGTTGAGTTAGCAGTCATACTTACTGAAACATGCTTAAGAGAAGATCTTCCTTAATACTCACACATATATATATATATATATATATATATATATATATATATATATATATATATATATATATATATATATATATATATATATATATATATGTGTGTGTGTGTGTGTGTGTGTGTGTGTGTAAATACCTTTGTAATTTATTGTTGATATGATACGGGGAGAGAGTTTCACGCTCGTTGGACCCCATGTCTTGATCTTTCTCTACTGCCATAATGCTTTAACTATGGTATGTTAATAATTTAGCTTATTCTAACCATACAGTCGTCTGATACAATAAACGTGCTTTGCATTTCATTCCAACGAGCCTTGATTAGCTTCATATAAGAGCTTCTAGCTGCTCTGTAGTTGCATCTTTTGGAGGACCAGTTACTGTTAACATTATCAAACCGGTTTTGGAGTTGAAGGTTCTGATTAACCACCCCTTGCTCACCCAATTTCCTTATACATTCCTCGGGTTGTGGCGCTGAATTGATGACGTCTGTTTCAGAATATAAGATGTTGCAGTCTATGCTTTGGGTTTCGTTGTGATGCCTAAACTCGGCCCTATATCAGCGTCACGTCCAGCACAGGACACTCCACCTCTTGGGGATGATGGTTACATATCATTAAGTTTAAAACGACACGTTTCTTGAAAGTAGTAATTGAAGTTTGCATAGGGTCTAGCATTCGACACTCCACGTCTTCAGTGTTCTTGTTGCTGTTCTTACAAGGTTCATATGGTTCAGTAATGTGTGCTCTTAATGTATGCAGGATTCCAACACAGACGAAGCACCTTGTGGGTGCTGGTTGCCGTCCCCACAGAATCTAGTAGCATCGAACAGTTGGGATACTGAGTGATAGTTGCAGCGAATAGCGTGGTTCCTCAAGTGTTTCACCCATTTCCTTGAATCTTCATTGCCTTGTTTTATCCCTTTGGATCTTCTTTCCACTTCTTTTCCTGTGTCTTTTTTTCTAACTCAATTTTTTTTTATCTTGTCTCTTTTCGTTTTCTGTTGTCTTCGTTTTCATTTTACCATCTCTCACACTGCTCAGACGTTGAAGGATATATCCCTTAGGACCATTACTATATTAATAACCTAATCCAGATCATTACTCAAGCACTCACTGTATAACTTACATTTCTTTTTCGTTTAGAAATAATCAAATGTCACTCAAAGTATCATTAATATGGCTACGTGCTCACCAAATCAATCACATATTTCGTGATACTGTATATGAAAGGAATTATAGTGTGTGCTGTCCAGGTTTTGTACTTATGAGAAAGGGGCATGCCAACCTGTACTCCTCCTATCTGGTATCACGTCCCACTCATATTCCTCATCAGAGGTGGGTGGCACTGTGCCGCCCCCCCAAGCATGAAGTAAGGCGCGTTAACTCTCACAGAGTTTCACAAGTACGAGTGCACGATGATAGGCGGGGCATAGCTGACGTGTGCAGCGGATGGTCCTGCAAGGATTAGTGTATTCCAAGTGAGGTTAACTCGGCCTGGTCCCTGTCAGGATGAAATTATTATTCAAATGTTCTTAATAATAGATGCTATTACCAGTATGATCCATAGGAAGCCACGTATTATATCAAGTTACTTTTCTACAAGCACATACTTAAACGTCATGATCGTATTCATCACATAAATGACTACACTTGTCATCACTACGATCATCAACATAATCATCGTAACCGCTAACGCAGCCATTATGTGCGCCCTACCAGTATGGCCCAATAGGGAGACTATGACTAATAGAAGCCTCATGTGCTCTCTTATGTGTGGGTATATGTTTGTAATACTGGAGTTTTCAATACGTATATGCACCAGTGAGTGTACATGTGTACATCTCAGACGAGTATTAAGGTGCGTCTTCAGATTTGTGAATACATTTGTACTAGTGCAAGGCACCTTTGTTCTATGACCATTCTCCTTATATATATATATATATATATATATATATATATATATATATATATATATATATATATATATATATATATATATATAAGTGGCACTGAACTGGTAAGGGGACCAGGTTGTAAATTTTGGTAGGTCTCGCAAGCAAATGAAGGCAAAACATATTTTAAGGATTTCTTTGTACAGTTGACTTGATCATGCTTAAAAAAAAAATTAAAAGTCATAGGCAATAGATTTAGGATGTCTGCAATAAAATGAGTTAAAGATTTTTAGGTTTTGGAAAATTATAGTTACTTGGAATATGCATGATGATTAATAAGATTGATTCAGATTTTTTTGTTTTTAAGTTTCCATGGAAAAACAAAACATTTTGTTAAACTCCTTGATGATGTTTCTATTCATGAGTCATGTGGGTGTTCAGCAATGCATATTCATATCAAAGATGTAAAGTGAGAAGTTTATTTTTTGATGATCAGATGTATTCTTTGAGAGTTTCTAATCCATCAGTTTTGACATATCTCAAAAACAAACATCAAAATTCTGAATGAGGCCTGTCGGAAAACTTTTCCTCTATGCATATACCTTAGCATTTTTAATGGAAAAAGAGGTTGTTAATGTTTCCCATACCAACAAGTGTCAGTTTTAAAAAGAGGCACAGCAGATGACTAAGAACAACACACCTCAGTTGAATTTATATATTTACTGCATATCTTGCATTCAAGCTTGACTGGCTTGAATTCACACACACATATATATATATATCTATATATATATATATATATATATATATATATATATATATATATATATATATATATATATACATATTATCCCTTGGGATAGGGGAGCAAGAATACTTCCCATGTATTCCCTGCGTGTCGTAGAAGGCGACTAAAAGGGGAGGGAGCGGGGGGCTGGAAATCCTCCCCTCTCATTTTTTTTTTAATTTTCCAAAAGAAGGAACAGAGAATTGGGCCAGGTGAGGGTAGTCCCTCAAAGGCCCAGTCATCTGTTCTTAACGCTACCTCGCTAATGCGGGAAATGGCGAATAGTTTGAAAGAAAAAAAAAAAATATATATATATATATATATATATATATATATATATATATATATATATATATATATAAATAAATGAATATTCCTATGAGTCCACGGGGAAAATGAAACACGAAAAGTTCCCAAGTGCACTTTCGTGTAATAATCACATCATCAGGGGAGACACAAGAGAGAAATATAAGTCAGTTGATATACATCGAATAGACGAAGCTAGGACGCCATTTGGTAAACATGTGATTGTCTCTTCGATGTATATCAACTGACTGTTATATTTCTCTCTTGTGTCTCCCCTGATGATGTGATTATTACACGAAAGTGCACTTGGGAACTTTTCGTGTTTCATTTCCTCCGTGGACTCATAGGAATATCTTGATCACGCGCAAAATTGTGATCCTTTCCAATATATATATGTATATATACGTGTATGTATATACATGTGTATGTGGGTGGGTTGGGAAATTCTTTCATCTGTTTCCTTGCGCAACCTCGCAAGCGCGGGAGACAGCGACAAAGCAAAATAATAACATATATATATATATATATATATATATATATATATATATATATATATATATATATATATATATATATACATATATCCGAATGAGGAGCAAACACATTCCGATGTAACGATTACATTTCAAGCGCTCTTCATCGTAATATAATGATAGATGGAAGAAACAGATCATTAGTTTACCTGATCCACCTTGCGGAACTGGGAGTGAGGTTAATGATGACACGGGAAAGAACACTGGTAAGATATGTCTATGAAAATTATGAAGTACTGCCGTTTGAAATGTTGCAACGAAATGTGTATAAATGTGAGGGTAAACACAAGAGATTGCACAAAGTAAGAGTAGCCTTCATGATTCGGTTGTCTGAACTGTGAATAGAGTGGGGTTTAGTGCTTTTTTTTGTGTAATGACTTTTATATACATATTCTATAGAGGTTATTATTGTCTTATGGGTAGTAGATATGTTGATAGGTATGAACACACCAGCATACAGAAAACGATGTTTGCATATACGTATGAAAACACACATATGTATACACACACATAAGCACATGCATCAACTCGTAAACTCATGCATCCCACCAAAACGACACACACACATGCACACACACACACACACACACACACACACGCACACACACACACACACACACACACACACACACACACACACACACACCGTACATAATTACAATTTATGAGGTGGGGCAAAATAAGTGTAGAACTCTCTCCCAGTAAGACTAAAATAGTAATCACAAATTGTAATCCAGCACACATACATCATCTCTCCAGACTATAATGGCCTCATGAACACCGTTAACAACCCTCAAAATCTGGATCATTACCAACAGTGTCATCATCAGCCAAACGATAGACAGACAGACAGACAGACAAGGCAGACATGGTTGAGGATGCAAGATCCATAGGGCACATATTTACGACAATCAGTTAAAAAGGTCTTTTGCCACAACAAAGAACAAGATGGTTCGTAATAAACAAAGAAAAACTAATGTTTTTTTCACTAAATGTCCAACAATTTCTTCTTCGTTGTCACAATGCCACAGACCGCTAGCGTTAATGAGTCTTGCCACATATTGGGTACACGACCCTTTCAGAAGTGCTCCACATCTAACGGTCGGAGTCTGTCAGTGTTGTTCATGTGCTCACCTCACTGTGTCGAGGAGGTAGGAAGTCCCTGTGTCTGTCGTGACCTATGCCCATCAAACTCTGTGCCATTTCTGTCCTCGCACCCCCTACCGCCTCACGATGTCTGAAGCCCCTGTAGATGGCATAGTCCATTATGCTTCTATAGGTGTCCCTCAGTTATCTTCTCTCCAGCTTTTGTTGCCTTAAGAAATGTGAATTCGTCGGTCCTTCCTACACCACCATTTCAAGACTTATTCTGGTTCTTCCAGCGCTCTCTAACCTAAATCCTACTCCGTATCCAACAGCGCGAGAAGCTGTTTCATCATCCCAATCACCATCGTAACCAAGTGCAAGTGGGTAACACAACCACATCGGCCCTTAATCGATCCCGTACAGATCTTTGGGAGAAAATCCTCATCCAATCCACAGTTCACGTCATCTATATATACGTACTAGTGTATCGACCGGCCATACCGGCCCTCATTTGTGTGCTTTTTCTGAGGGGACCTGAGCCATAGACTGCGCTTAATTCAACGAACCGTTGATTATTATCATTATCATTTTCAATGCTATTATCGTTATTATCACTACTAATGTTAATACTATCATAATGATTAATTTTTTTCCATGCTTGATCTCCGTTTCTTGCGTTAGCGAGGTAGCGCTAGGAACAGACGACGACTTCTGTTTCCTCTTTAAGAAATTCAAATACAAGAAGGAGAAGGGGGATGTATTCCTATTCTTATAACTATTATCATTATTATTATCATTTTCATTATTATTGTTATTATCATTATCATTATCATTATTATCATTATCATTATCATTATTACATTATTATCATTATTGTTATTATCATTATTAGTAGTAACAATAACATTATCGTTTTCATTATTACCTTTCTGACATCAACACACACGCACAGCCAGATATTTGCACAGTAACATCACCACAGTTTCCGAACCCTTCCTGTACGTGTTAGCGTCTTAACCCACACCTGCCTCCATATCTGATGTACTCCCTTCACTATCTTTGTGTGAGTATCCTTGTTTTGTCGCTGATTAAAGAATATTTTCTGATACCTCACTTGTCATCAATTATAAGTCATATGCTTCAGACGTTGGCCTCTGATCATCTTGCCTCTTTATTCATACCTTCAATTGACACGTATACACTCGGGCTGAACCTACACCCCAACGTATGCAAGTGCATACGTCTGTGAGGTGGGGGTGCGTGTGTGCATTGTCGGCAAGTTGAGGAGGCCACTTAGTTCCGTTAGTGACTTCCTTCATCAGCTGGGTGGAGTACACACCCCTGAGTCACAGCTGACGTTAAAATGCTCAATAAATATTTGGGTATTTTCCGGGTAAATGGGACCAAACCAGCACACCGTGAGAACTTAGGAAATACGCCCTAGACTCCTTACGCCACAGGGGTTACTGCGTGTCTCACGACGGGGCTGTCACTTGTGTCCGCTAGTGTTGATGCACATCGGGGTTGGTGGTGGGAGGATGTAGGCCGGATGTGCTGCCCCCAGAGCAAGATTTATCACAAGGTGGCAAGGATGTGTTTCCCCAGCACGAGTGGATTGACCAACTTCTCCAAGTGGGGTTTATCTGGTGTCTCCTTTGTCCTCCTCTCGTCTGCTCCTCTCCATTAACTCCTTAAATTTTCTCGTCGCATCTCTCTCTCTCTCTCTCTCTCTCTCTCTCTCTCTCTCTCTCTCTCTATCTCTATCTCTCTCTCTCTCTCTCTCTCTCTCTCTCTCTCTCTCTCTCTCTCTCTCTCTCTGTCTCTCTCTCTCTCTCTCTCTCTCTCTCTCTCTGGTACCTCCCCGACCAGGGAGGTGTATTACAGGTACTGCCCTCTGGGATACCGGCAGGGCTGCGTAGGGACTAGGACTTCAGTGGCTGTCAGGCGTCATTCTTTTGTCCCAGGTAGCTGTCTTTTCTTTTTTGCCTTACCCGCACGTCGGCTGCTAGCTTTCAGTCAAAAATCATGCGGTATCTCCTTCTCAGACATAACACTTGACAGCTTGTGAATCACACAGCTCGTTTTCCGTAACTCTCTTCTTTCCTTGAGTTTGTGCTACGCTGTAGCCCTAACTGTTGGCAAAATCTCGTTATAAGTATTCGTAAGTAAGTTCTGTTTCTCTGTCTCTCCTCCACGGATTAACCTCCTCCATTTGTCCTCCTCTCCTTCGTATCCCTCCCTCCTCATCCAGCTCTTTCTCTCCCACCCTTCTTGTTTAACTAGTCGGTATTCCTGACTCTTACTACAGGGTATAAATGAGACATCTCAAGACCTGTGCCTCTTATTCGGCCCTGTCAAGACCTTTCATTCATACCAAATTGGTCTTTTCCTCAACATTCTGCCCATCCATAGGTTCACATGTTCCTTCCTATTCAGTAAGGATAACCGCTGAGATGATGATGATGATGATGATGATGATGATGATGATGATAATGATGATGATGGCATTGAAAAGATGTGGGAGGAACATTATATTGAGGAAGATGATGAGATAAAAGATAGAAAATGATAAAGTAACAAAATTGGGTTAAGTTCTTTTTATTAAGGGAATATGGTACCGAGCTGGCTGCTTCTATTGCTGTTCTTGTATATACCCAACCTCTTATTTACTTTTATGTTTATTCAGACATGCATTCTCAGCACAAGCAATGTTTAGGCAATCTTGGACCTCAACTCCTGAGTTGAAGAGGGTTGTTGATATTCTCTATAGTATTATGACGAGATTCGGAGCATACGAGTTAGGAACCATGACTTTCCAATGATAATTTTTATATCTACTTCATGATACATCGTGAGAGTAGGCAGGTTGTGATAACTGCAAAATAGGCATAGAACTTACTGCAAATTCATTCATTCATCACTGCATATGTATATAACTTTTAAACTTTTTTAATTGTTTACAAAACTAGCAAATCTCTACTCTCCTCTCTCGGAAAGCTGTAATGATGTCATTGCTTGAAGTATTGTATGGTTAAATCCTAGAGTCTGGTTACCAGATAGAAAAACGGAAAATATAGAAGAAACGCCAGCAGAAGCACTAGAATACCCTTTATCCCGTACGTTATGTGTAAGTAAATAATGTATTGAATCATCTGATTTAGCGTATAACTGTTACATGGTAACACCTAGTGAGTCGCGACAGTTATGCTCAGTGGCTAAGCTACGAGAACAAAAATATAGAATATTGTAGACAATCACTTGGCTGTGCATTGTTGCATACAGCCGGGACTCAGAAGCAGCGTAGGGCTGAGGGATACTTGAATTATGGCTTGTGGTCGTCTCAGTAGATCTGACCGTCCTTTGGCTTTTAAAGAGTCGACGGTCACAGCTAGTCCAAGTGTCCTGTGGTCGCAATGAAGTTGGTGTAAGTAGCCGGCTTGGAAGCTCTTATTATGGAGGTAGAGGGAGCAGCCAGTCATAGCACCTCCTGGTCCTCGTTGGGGTGGATTACCGCTACTTTGAGTGTCATGTCTCTCACTGTAAAAAGAATTTGATAGCGGCCTGTCTGAAACTACTGTACCTAGCTTCTTTGGATGGTCTCACCATGTCTCAATGCTTCCCAGTGGTGACACGTAAACAGCTTTCCAGATTTAGCTGTTTGGTAGTTGAAGTTTTCATAAACCGTCTTTTCACTTTGTCTGATTTAGCTCATAGTTGACCATACTACTACTACTTCTCGAAATCAGTTCATGAATCTCTTAACATATATTTATCTTAAACGTGTTGCAAACTATATCAGTGGGTTTTCACGTGCCTTTTTGTTCATTACTTGACGGCACAAGATTGCGCGACGTGAACACAAGATTTGACCGACGAGTTAGGAAGACACAGGTGGAACCCCAAGCCACGAAGGTGCAGGTGACTTACTGGGGTGGAACATTGGAAAAAAAAAAGTCTCGCACGTTGCAAGTCAACTCAGTAAAGAACACAGATGGACATACATAAAAAGCGATGATGCTGTTGATAATGAAGATGAGATGGTTATGGTACAGGTACCAATGTCGAAGCTCGTGAAGAAAAGGAAGATGAGGCGAGGAGAAATTAGGAGTTGGAGAAAAAGAAAGATTGTAATGATGATGATGATGATGATGATGATGATGACGATGATAATGACAATGATAAGATGGGAAGGGGCATTATATAAAGAAATGAAATGATGGGGACGATCATAAGGAGGATGAAGTAAGAGCATGAGAAAATTGATAATAGAATGGTAAACGGTGATCAAGAGAAGGATAGAGAAGTGGAGAGAAAGTAGGAAGAGAAAAAAAGGAAAGCAGATGGGAATAAAGGGGGAATGAGAAAAGGACAGGAAGAGAAGGAAAGGAAAGCAAATGGGAATAGCGGGAGGATAAGAGGAGACGAAGAGAATGGTGATGAAAAGGAGGACGAGGCAAGCCCAACAGTTGTTGGAAGGAGAAAGACAGAATGGGAGGAAAGACGGAAGGGGAGACCCAACCAGAATCGTGTGACCAACGCGGACGATGTCAGTAACCTCCCAAGGTGGCTAGCTCCCCCCAACACACCCCAACACTCCCATACCTTGTTCCTCCCTCACCGCCACCATATGTATTGCTCACATGTACTGTATATCATACCCTTTTAAGACTAGGTATATCTTGTATATGCTATAAGAACAAGAGCTTCACCTAGTCTCGCTAATACTTAAAAGATCATTCGAGGTGGGAGGCGGGAGGGCCCAGACAGGTGCTTGTGGCCGGACGGATCTTGTTTAAACCGGACGTGCACACGAGGGGGGGAAACCTGGGGGAGGAGGGAGTCAGGTGATACCCTCCGGCGGCGCGCCTCTTTTTGGACGGGAGGTGTAGGATGGATGGCGGGGGACACGATGATGAATGACGGGCAGCAGAGATGGGAAATGATGTAGTAATTACGAATGGTGAGGGAGGAGTAGGGTGGGGATAAGAGGAAGAGAGAGAGAGAGAGAGAGAGAGAGAGAGAGAGAGAGAGAGAGAGAGAGAGAGAGAGAGAGAGAGAGAGAGAGAGGGAGGTAAATGGCGTGCCACGAGAGGCCAAAAAAAGGTAGGGGAGGATGTCTCGACTGGTATAAATGGTGTTGTCCCCTCATCGCTTGTTTCCACTTTCCTCTCGTGTTAGCTCCTCAGCTTGTTATGTCTTTGTCCATTCTCAGTTCAGAAATATTTTTCACTCCTTTTTCTAATTTGTTATATATATATATATATATATATATATATATATATATATATATATATATATATATATATATATATATATATATGAAAGCCGGCAAGGCAGCAGGTTTGGATGGTATTGCAGTGGAATTTATTAAAAAAGGGGGTGACTGTATTGTTGACTGGTTGGTAAGGTTATTTAATGTATGTATGACTCATGGTGAGGTGCCTGAGGATTGGCGGAATGCTTGCATAGTGCCATTGTACAAAGGCAAAGGGGATAAGAGTGAGTGCTCAAATTACAGAGGTATAAGTTTGTTGAGTATTCCTGGTAAATTATATGGGAGGGTATTGATTGAGAGGGTGAAGGCATGTACAGAGCATCAGATTGGGGAAGAGCAGTGTGGTTTCAGAAGTGGTAGAGGATGTGTGGATCAGGTGTTTGCTTTGAAGAATGTATGTGAGAAATACTTAGAAAAGCAAATGGATTTGTATGTAGCATTTATGGATCTGGAGAAGGCATATGATAGAGTTGATAGAGATGCTCTGTGGAAGGTATTAAGAATATATGGTGTGGGAGGCAAGTTGTTAGAAGCAGTGAAAAGTTTTTATCGAGGATGTAAGGCATGTGTACGTGTAGGAAGAGAGGAAAGTGATTGGTTCTCAGTGAATGTAGGTTTGCGGCAGGGGTGTGTGATGTCTCCATGGTTGTTTAATTTGTTTATGGATGGGGTTGTTAGGGAGGTAAATGCAAGAGTTTTGGAAAGAGGGGCAAGTATGAAGTCTGTTGGGGATGAGAGAGCTTGGGAAGTGAGTCAGTTGTTGTTCGCTGATGATACAGCGCTGGTGGCTGATTCATGTGAGAAACTGCAGAAGCTGGTGACGGAGTTTGGTAAAGTGTGTGGAAGAAGAAAGTTAAGAGTAAATGTCAATAAGAGCAAGGTTATTAGGTACAGTAGGGTTGAGGGTCAAGTCAATTGGGAGGTGAGTTTGAATGGTGAGAGGCTGGAGGAAGTGAAGTGTTTTAGATATCTGGGAGTGGATCTGTCAGCGGATGGAACCATGGAAGCGGAAGTGGATCATAGGGTGGGGGAGGGGGCGAAAATTTTGGGAGCCTTGAAAAATGTGTGGAAGTCGAGAACATTATCCCGGAAAGCAAAAATGGGTATGTTTGAAGGAATAGTGGTTCCAACAATGTTGTATGGTTGCGAGGCGTGGGCTATGGATAGAGTTGTGCGCAGGAGGATGGATGTGCTGGAAATGAGATGTTTGAGGACAATGTGTGGTGTGAGGTGGTTTGATCGAGTAAGTAACGTAAGGGTAAGAGCGATGTGTGGAAATAAAAAGAGCGTGGTTGAGAGAGCAGAAGAGGGTGTTTTGAAGTGGTTTGGGCACATGGAGAGAATGAGTGAGGAAAGATTGACCAAGAGGATATATGTGTCGGAGGTGGAGGGAACGAGGAGAAGAGGGAGACCAAATTGGAGGTGGAAAGATGGAGTGAAAAGGATTTTGTGTGATCGGGGCCTGAACATGCAGGAGGGTGAAAGGAGGGCAAGGAATAGAGTGAATTGGAGCGATGTGGTATACAGGGGTTGACGTGCTGTCAGTGGATTGAATCAAGGCATGTGAAGCGTCTGGGGTAAACCATGGAAAGCTGTGTAGGTATGTATATTGCGTGTGTGGACGTGTGTATGTACATGTGTATGGGGGGGGTTGGGCCATTTCTTTCGTCTGTTTCCTTGCGCTACCTCGCAAACGCGGGAGACAGCGACAAAGTATAAAAAAAAAAAAAAAAAAAAAAATATATATATATATATATATATATATATATATATATATATATATATATACAGAGAGAGAGAGAGAGAGAGAGAGAGAGAGAGAGAAAGAGAGAGAGAGAGAGAGAGAGAGAGAGAGAGAGAGAGAGAGAGAGATCACATAATGCCCTCCAGCAGCAAGGATTTGAATCTCGTACCATTTACTTGGTGGCTTGTTCCGATCAGCACTTGCCTATGTTGTTTGAGCGCATTATATGTTCTATGAAGGTGTGCGTCCAACTGTACTGTATTTGTGTGCCGTTCTCTGCGTTATCGAGGCAGCGCCAGGAAAAGAAATGAAAAGAGGCTGCATTCCCTCACATCCATTTACTAGATGTCATGTGCAATGAACCAGAATCATAACCCCCTATTCATAACCAGGTATCACAGACCTTTCCATGGGTTCCCCTTGCCGTTTCGCATGCCATGGTTCATTCACATCGACCCCTGTATACCACATCGCTCCAGTTCACTCTATTCCGTGCACACGTTTCACCCTCCTGCATTACTCAGGCCCCAAACGCTGATAATCTTTTTCTTTCCATCTATCCAATTCCAATTTGTTCTCTTCCTTCTTTTACCCTCCACTTCTGACGCGTGGATCCTCTTTAGCAAGCAGCACCAGGAGCAGAAAAGGAAAAGCTGTATTTTCTCATCCACTCTCTCGCTGTCATGTGTAATTCACAGCTCCCTATCCACAACCATTCCTCAAAGATCTTTACATGGTTTCCCCAGTCCGCCTCACACGTCCTTGTTCATTCCATTGACAACACGTACACCCTTGTACACCACATAGTTTGATTTAGTTTATCTCGTGCGCGACTTTTGCTGTTTCCTTGGCAAAGAGGAAGCGTCAAGAACAGATGACAGAACCTAAGCGAAAAAACGTCAGCGTCTGCCTTGCTTCCTTCCTCTGTTCCTTTTTTTTCTAAAGTAATTTGTGGAGGATTTCAATCTCCTCCCTCTGTCTCCGCCACTCCTATTCGCGTTCTACGACATGCAGGAATACGTAATGAGTATTGTTTCTTCCCTGTTCCAATTCTGCTTCTATCTTAACTCTCTATGATTATTTGGTCATTTTTTCATTTCCCTCTTCTTCCTTATGAATGAGTGTCTTGGTTTACACTGGAAATTTTCGCAGATTTTTCTCCTCACAAGAACTTTACTACATTTTTTCGTATCTTTTTAATTCATCCGAGTTTGTCTCTTCTTCGCCAGCGTCTTAATTTTTTTTGTTTCCCTGATTTCGGTCTTGTTTTCTCTTTCTTATTTTCAACGTGCTGATGTGTCTCATCGTCCAGACTGATCATTAGGTAATACCAGCGGTCACCTTCAGTTCCCAGCTGTCCTGTTGCATCACGTTAAAAGTCAGGAAGTCATATGGCCTACATTGGAGGTGCGCCTGACGGGTTTCGTAGGAATCCCAGATTACCACAGTTTCCCCTGTAACATTTTTTTTTTCTCCCTCAAGGCTGGAGGATTGCAGGCCATTTGGCTGGTTGGCTGTCTGGTTGGCTGTGCCGACAGCGTGAGGAAGGCAAGTCAGCGCAGTGTAATGCAAACTGCTGTTGCTGCTGCTGTTATTATTAGTTGGTCCAACAACTACCGTTACTGCTGTTACTAATCAGTATCTTACACTCCGTTGCTCTGCAAATCTCAATCGTCTTATCAAAGACATACATTTACAGTTCTGTTTCGATTACGGTAACTCTATTGAATCTCCTTTCTTTACTTCGTTTTTGAGCAAATTCTTAGTATCTTAAGACATTTCGGATGCCGTAAAAACGACGAAATTGCTTTGCTACTATATATATATCTGATTAATCACCACTATCATCCAATGTTTTATCAAAACATTTGACTTTTATATTTTGTAGTACATTTATCTTGCTCAATTAAAGAGCTTAAAAGCAAGATTTATAGCATCACATGCTGGTTTTAGCACAAGGATATTTTTGCTGCCAAATGAAACATTAACAGACAGGGCATTACGTTTGAGGTTGATAGAGCCGGTATGATATCTCCTCTTTGCTCCCAGCCACTCCACTGTGAGTGTGCCTAAAGACATCATTAATTACGTGATGCTGTGCGAATCACAGACCGAAGAATTTATTGTCTTTCAATTAGACAAGAGTTGCAGTACTGCAGTACAGGTGAGGGATTGGGGGCAGTGTTGGTGGCAGTGAAGATAGTGATTATAGTGATGGTGACTGTAATGGTGGTGGTGATGATTAGAAAGATTCTTATAATGGTGGTGGTGGTGGTAGGTGGAGGTGGTAGTAATGATGCTGGAGGTTAAGGTGCCGTTGGTGGAGGAGGTTTTCCATCCTCCTCCCGTGGCAATAGTGGTGGTGATGATGCCTATGAAGGTGGTGGTAGTGGTGGCGGTGGTGGTGGTGGGAGGGAGATTCTTCTTCTGTTGATGGTGGTGGCGGAGGTGGTGGTGGGAGGGAGAGTCTTCTTCTGTTGATGGTGGTGTTTTTGTAAAGGTTCTTGATTCTCTTCTCGTCTGTGGTGGAATTTTTTTGTGGGTAGAGTTGCTCTGTTTGTGGTAATAATCCACATAAACCTCCACTGTTTCTCGATATCTTTTTTTTTTTGTCATTGGCGAGAAAGAGCAACGCTTATATCATTAACATCAATGTCATTTCCATCTTCATTTTCTCCACTTTTATCATTTTACATTTTCTGCATTCTACTGTTGGTGAAATATCTATATTTGGCGAATTCTGTTTAAATTTGCCCTTGAGCAAGAACTAGCTGTACTTAAATGATCTCTTGATTATCATGGAGAGAAAAGTAAAAAGTAGCTGAGTTGAGCAAGTTTTTGGTCATTCTGGAAATAAAAGAAGATGCCAAGTGTCCTAATTTGTGTTCATTTGATTTGGTAAAAGAAGACAGCCAAGGAGCCGACCATGAACTTGTTCACTCTAGCAGAATAAGGAACACTACCTGGAAGCTCTGAGAAAGAAAAGGAATATCACAGAAGAAGCGATTGGGTTTAGGTTATCCTTAAAGGCAATGTCATCTAATTGTCCCACTTATACACCCTAAAGTCGAGTCCCACCACAATCTGTGAGGCATTGTGTAGTGCTCTCTCTACTTTGAAATGAAGTCCTTCATTGATCGAGGTAGATTAATGACAGACAAATGAGGTGGCGCCCGCTGGCTTAACGAGACGCAAAAAAGTCGGATCTGTGTGTTGAGTGACCAGCTGTGTCTGGCTTTCTTGTTTCCCACTCTCTTGCGTCTGGTCCATTTTTTCTGATTCTGTTGTGTCTGGTCCTCCTGAATATGGCTTTCTTATGCCTGGTTCTCTTGTTTTTCATACCTTTTGTGTCTCGTTTACTAATGTCTAGCAAACATGTGTCTGGTTCTCTGGTTCCTGGATTTTTCGTGTCCAGTTCTCTTGTTCATGTTAATTTATGTTTGGGGGTTCTTGAATCAGCTTCACTTATGACTAAGTTTATTGTGTCTGATCCTCTTATGTGATGTCTTCTTATATAGTTTCTTGTGTCTGGTCCTCCTGTATCCAGCCATTCTGTGTCTGATCCTCTTGTGTCTTCCACATGTATATGGTCCTCTTGAGTCTTGTCTTCTAATGTCTGGTTATTTTGTATCTGGCCCACTTGTATCAGGTCCTCTTATACCTGACCTCCTTGTATCTGGTCCCCTTGTTTCCGGTCCTCTTGTTCCTGGTCGTCTTGTGTTGGTTCTCTTTTATCTGGCCTCTTTGTGTCTCTCCCTCTTGTGTTCTGTCCTCTAGTATTTGATCCTTTTAGTCCTGGATTAACTGCGACTATTTTTCTTTTTTTTTCTGTGTATCTAATCTTCTACCGGGTCATCTTTGTCCTGGTTCTCTCTGCGTCATCCTCTAGCCTTTTTTACATCGTCTTGTGTCTTGTCCTCATGTGTCTGGTTCGCTTATGTTTGGTTCCCTTGTGTTAAATAATCTAGGGTTTGTTCCTAGTGTAACGTTAGTTCCCTTTTATCCGAATCTTGCTGAAGTCAGAATTTTCCTCTGAAAATACTTCCATTCAAGAACTTGAATGTTACATCTATATCGTCCTGCAATAAAAAGCTGCTCTAAAAACTCTTCCCAGCATGAATAATCCTTGGTATGGCCTGGTCCATCCAGGAGTATCATACTACCACCAGTGGCGCCCGAGTTGTCCTGCCAGTTCTTATGCCTAGTAGGTGGTGCGAGGATTGTCCAATCAGTCCCTCGGTGCAAAGATGGTGCGATGTTGTCTAAGTAGCTCTTCCCTACCAGAGATGGTGCTAGGAATGTCCAGAAAGCTCTTCTCCCTACAGGTTCGAATCTTAAGTGTGGAAGTCGATCTACACACTACCCATTTGCTCGTCCTCCCTGCGGGACTGGTCGATAAATGGGTTGAGGTAGGGTGTGTGTGTGTGAGTGAATATATACATAGGAGATAATATATGGTACATATATACAAGGATAAGAGACATGGCAACGTGAATGTAAAACTTCCTTCCCCTAAACACACAAATACCAGTCACACACACACACACACACACACACACACACACACACACACACACACACACGGCAGCTCTTACCTTCACAAACGAAGTCAGGGCTGTCCAGGTAGTTCAACCCCTTATAGGTGGTGCCTGGATTGTTTCGGCAGTTACTTCCCCAGCAGGTGGAGTCTGGCCTCTTCATGAAGTTCATAGCCCCACAGGGGATACTGGAGGCAGCACTAGGGTTCGTAGGTAGTGTAATCATCGGCGCCGCTCACTTTGATCAGCAACAGTAATGGCATAAGACAAGTCCGCCAGTATCATACAGGATAATATACTGCCAGTTTAACACCCCGGGCTCTAGGATGACGACAAGAAAATAATTTTTCGCTTGACTTCATTTCGTGTTTACTCCCTCCCGTCCTGGGTAATAAAAACTCCTAAGCTTAACATATATGAATTGGAATTCATCTGACTGCGTACACACAGTTAGACAGACTTAGAAACACACACACACACACACACACACACACACACACACACACACACACACACACACACACACACACACACACACACACACACACACACACATACAAAGACACACATTACATACACAAATACTAAAACATAAATACACGCAAGTACAGAAGTAGTGGCCTCTCGAGTGTAAAACATTCTTCCCATACTCTGCAAACAGGTAATCGCACATACACACACACAGTTACAGACGGGGCAACACGAGTGTAAAACTCTATCCCGTAGCACACAAATAGTAACCACAAACATTTCAAATATACGGGAATATTGCGTCAGGTTCATCTCGGAACCATACCATCACTTCTTCCTTGAGATCTGCATGACTATACACCCAGGTAACATGCACGGGTCATACCCTGCATTAAGAGACCAAGGCAGTATAGCCAGACACGACACAACAACACAACTCACTTCAAAACTCTTCACAACAACGTCACTCGCGAAATACTCGGTACAGGTAATTCACAACCTAAAATGCCACAACACTTAGATATCTATAGGCCAGTGGTATAGGAGACTGGAAAAAAGTTGAGTGGATGACTGCCACTTCTCCTGTTCCAGTGATACAACAGCTCTACTTATAACATTATAGCCATCATCTACCAGAGTCTTCCTCACCGAGACACCGCCTTGCTCCCAACCAGTCTTCCAGCCTCCACACAACAATGCTTACGGCACATGTCTGACTCCTCCAGACAGTTACAAGACGTCAGGGTAAAACGCTCATGACCTATTGACTTACCTGTGAAACGAAAGATATTCTACCTTGAATTAGCTAACCTCCCTCGCTCCATGATCACTGTTTCTCTATAGTAATCAAAATGACACGCTGAATGAAAGACTCCATATACTTCCCAGTGAATAAGACACTAAATTGCATAACACTACCATCACGCCGATCCCTCGCCCACACACACTCACTCTACCTCTCCTGAAGCCGCATAACTCTCCTCAGTTTCATGCTCTGTGCGTGACACCAGCCACTCAGTCAACACTCTTCTGTACAGTTTGAAAGGTATGATCAACAGAATTACATCGCTGTAATACGATCATTCACTTATATCCCCCTTCGTCTCTGAAACCCATCTTTTTCTTATTTCTCTGTCTGAAACTCCTCAAAACTATCCAAACCCTTTGATGGCTTTATAGTTCGACCTCAAGCAATAAGCATTCTTGTTGTCAATCTTTACACCTATTCTGTTTTAGAAATCACAGGTCAGTCTGTACAGTTTTACATGCTGGGTTATATTTCTTAACAGTTGTTCGTCATATACTTAAAGGAGACTGATTTATCCTTGTACTGTACCGAGCACTGTACTCACATCCGGACCAGGTCTAGCTATAAATACTTTCTTTCCTCAAATATACTACCTATACCTCCTTTCTTCTCATCTTGGTTACGTCCACACATATTTTGATACCCCAGCCTGAACCCTCAAGATGAGCACTCCTCGCTTAGCTCCTTCTGCTGTTCCATGTATTCAATATGCAGAATCTACATTAGTCAATGCATCGCTAGTTCGGTCTTCACACTTGAGAGGATATGTATAAGATAGAGAAAGTCCAGCGCCAGTTAATCAATTATGCAATCAAATTAAGGTTTTTGAGTAAGAAAGAGAGATTGACAACTTCAATCGTAACCGCATTGTAAGGCAGAATGTCAAGTTATGACTACAGTTATGAAGTTATATATTGGATCGAACAAATGAAGCTGGACAATTCTCTCAAACGAGAAGGAACCATTAAACTAAACGACACGACAAAAAACCAAGAAAGGAAATAACTAAAAAAGATTAAGGAGGAGATCCCAAGTGAATTGTTGTGCTTTGGTCAGTATCATTAAAGTGGTCAACTTCAGACTTCGTACATCAACCGAAAATTTGTTTTCCACCTTCTTCAGATGTCAATGATGATTCTAAGGCCACATACACTCTCTCTGTGCATGTGGCCCCGTGGTGCATAGTGTGAAACTAGTAGATGGTTAGGGCCAGCTGGTCGATGAGGTAAATGCAGTAACAGTCGAAAAGTTTGAAACATCTGTATTGAGAGTAATGAAAAGAAATGGGGCGTTTGGAGTAAACCTCCTCTCCTGGTTATACAGATAACTAATTAGAATACGCTGCCACACACACACACACACACACACACACACACACACACACACACACACACACACACACACACACACACGAGTGAAAGTGGGATGGGCACGTGTAATAAAAGCATCAATTTGTGACGATAATTGGACGTCACGCCTTCTGTAGTTGTTATTCCCTCCACAGTAGCGTCTCCCAGGTATCAATTTGTTACCTTGCAGGGCCACACACGTTCCCTCTATGCCTGAATAATGAGCCTTAATCAACGAATACTTAAGGGATATTATATATCGGGAACCTACCTGACAGAGTTCAAAAAGTAAAGTCGCTTCTTTTCGCCGTAGATTTAAGACTTCAAATAGCATAGTTAATTGATCTAGTGTCTCACAGTAGGAAACATGGGGAGATAGGTTTTATAGTCTGGGTAATGAGAGGTGATGGTTGCATGCAGAGCAGATCCAGTTAAGTCTCAAGTATGACAAAGGGTAATGTTGCTTATGTGCAGGTTGTGAGAGGTGATAGCGGCAAGGGTTCAGGTGGTTTGCCGGTGCCCGTGCCACTGTCCCGCTTGGCTAGCCGGGCGTGGCCTCCACCTGCCCCCACAAACTACCGCCGCCGCCTTCCTCGCTCTTCTCCTCAGTGACTTCTATAGTTTCCTCCTCATCCCTCCTTCAGTTAGCTCTCCTTCCTTCATCACTTCATTTACTACCCTCCCATCTTCCTTTCCTTATCACCCTTAACCTATTCTTTCCAAACTATCTTCGCCTCCCGCCTCTTCCCTCGTCCTTCTCATAATACTCTCTTACTAGCCATTTCTCCTCATTATTCTCTTTGCCTTATTACCGACCATTAAGTCTCTATCTTTACTATTGTCATTCAAATCCTTTCGAATATTGATACCTACTCTCCCTGCTAATGTTAGCATCTGTCTCTCTTTAAATCATACCATCATCTAATCTACTCATGTGAATGATCTCGTCACAAGATCCCTTTTTCTTGGAGCAGCTTCAAGGCTGCGCTGCTGTCAGCAGCACGGAAAGGATAAGCTCTTCGACGATTTTGTACTCCTTTCCGTCCACTGACGATGATACACCCTCGCTGCACTTGACTTTCCACTCACGGCGCACCCACACACACGTGGGTCCGGTATAGTATATGCTAATAATTGTCTCAGTCGCCCACATCCATTTCTAGCTGTCATGTGTAGTGCACTGGAACCATAGCCCCTCTTTCATAACCAGGCTACACAGACCTTTCCATGGTTCCCGTGGCCGCTTCACACACCCTAGTTCAGTACATTGACGGCACGTCGACCCCTGTATACAACATCGTTTCAATGCACTCTATTCTGTTCACACCTTTCATCTACATGTTCAAGGCCTGATCACTCAAAATCTTTTTCACTCCATCCCTCTACCCTTAACTGTTCTCCCCCTTCTCCTTGTCTCCACCACTTCTGACATATATATCCTCTTTCTTAACCTTTAATCATTCTCTCAGTAAGTCCAAACTATCTTAATATTCTCTTCTCCCCCAATTACATTCTTTCTATCACCACACATCTCTCTTACCCTTTTATCACTTACTCAACCAGACCACCTAACACCACATGTTGTCCTCAGACATTTGATTTACAAAAAATCCCCTTACCCCACAGCCTTGCAATGCCTATAGATTCCTTCAAACATACCCCTTTTTTGCCCTTCCAGATAACGATCTCTTTTTCCATAGATTTCTCATCGCTTCCACAACCTTCGCCCACTCACCATCTCGCTTCCAGCCGCCTTGCCATATTTCAGCTTACGTAAGGCTTTCGCTACTTCCTCTCTCCTCAACAACCCACACTCCATGACTCTTTCACTTCGCATAGGTGTTCACTGTCTCCCACGTTAGCGAGATAACGTCAGAAACAGGAGAAGAGTGAGTCTCATTCGCTATCATCCATTCTCCAGTGGTCATGTGTAACGCGCCACAACCACAGCCCCCCACCCCAACACACACACACACACACACACACACACACACACACACACACACACATGCACACACACACAACTAGCAGCATAGAACTTTCCATGGTTTCCCCAGCTAGTTCTTATGCCCTGCATTAATCCATTGACAGAACAGCAGCCCATCCCGCGCAAGCCCCTCACCCTCCGGCATGTTCGTGCCCCGATCACTATAAATGCTTTTCATTCCATCCTTCTACCTCCAGTTTAGTCTCCCTCTTCTTGTTCACTTCACTTTTGGCACATACATCCACTTTTTCGGCCTCTTCTCACCTATCCTTTCTATATGCCCAAACCGCTTCAACACACTATGCTCAAATTTAAATTTCCCAAACACACACACACACACACACACACACACACACACACACACATATATATATATATATATATATATATATATATATATATATATATATATATATATATATATATATATATATATATATATATACATATATATACCTTTCTTTCTTTCATACTATTCGCCATTTTCCGCATTAGCGAGGTAGCGTTAAGAACAGAGGACTGGGCCTTTGAGGGAATATCCTCACCTGACCCCCTTCTCTGTTCCTTCTTTTGGAAAATTAAAAAAAAAAAATGAGAGGGGAGGATTTCCAGCCCCCCCGCTCCCTTCCCTTTTAGTCGCCTTCTACGACACGCAGGGAATACGTGGGAAGTATTCTTTCTCCCCTCTCCCCAGGGATATATATATATATATATATATATATATATATATATATATATATATATATATATATATATATATATATATATATATATTTCGTCCCCTTCATCGAGATCTCTCTCACTCCCGTAATAGGGCCAACACGAGCAAAGGAAGAGAATGGAAGTAAACAGCAGCAGAGTCTTGGGTATTTTCGAGAGAGTTTTGACAACAAAAGAGATCAGATGAAGAGATCTTGATATTGAGTGAATGATACAAAAAAATGAAATAGATTGTCGATGGGAAAGACTTGTAAACCACATGATAACAAAAGGCTTCAACAACGTCATTCGACAGGTGAAATCGCAGTGCATATCAAGCTTGTTATTATAAGACTTTATGATCATAGGAGGTAAGTGAGATATTAGTGCACTTTCTCATGCCGGGTAAATATTTGTTATTTGCGCTTCCTGCTTACCTTGACACTCATCATGGATCTGTATTCAAGAAAAAGTATTCCAGATGGGAATATAAGCAGAACCTGTTGCCTTATCATGCTAGAAGGATCCTGCGATGATGGTGCTCGTTGATAAAGTGTTTAGGACTCATTAGTCCATAAGGACACAGAACGTGATTTACTTTCAGGTCTCGCAAGGTTTTTGTTCAAATTAGAGACCTTTCAGTTCTTGTCTGTTTGTTTGCATTTTTGTCTAGTTTCTTTTTTGTCTCGTTTCTGGTTGTCTCATATTCATCTATCTCTTCCCAAGTGCCTCCTATTCTTATATACATGTAATATGCCTGCAGGGAGATCATTCCTTTTCTTACTTTATCTTTCATCGTAATTTTAGAGTTAATTGCTTTCTCTTTGTCTGATTCCCATTTCGCTTATTATTCTCTCATCATCCGATCCTCCACATTTCTTGGATCTCAACTATGCCTACAGAGCCGACAGGTGAAAGCATCAGTCACGGTTGTTTACGATTTCTCGTGAATGTGTACAAACGTATTGTTGCGCTAACACAACACTAGGTCACTAGATTCTTTACCAGTCGTCGTAACCCAGAAGTTTGCTGAAGAGAATAGAACACCAGGTTGAAATAAATCGCTTAAATTTTCGCTGCTCATGTATGCTAACAAGAAATGTGCATGAAATAGGTAATCTAATGAAATAAAAGGAAAAAGCTTCCTCAAATATTCTTTTCAGGAGGGAAGAGAATGCATTTGAGAGGGTTAACCTACAGTAAGGAAACCCTCCAACTGAATGAACAGAAAGACCAAAGACAACAATGTTTTTTGGTACATTCTTTCCTTTTTTTCATTCTTAAATGAAAGTGGATGCAAACTCAAGGAAATGGTAACCTTGCGAAAACTGTGGGGTAAAAGAGGCCGCACAGTCTTTGGTATTACGTAGTGAAGCTGAAGGAGTTAATCAGCTAAGTACACTGGTTAAGGTTTCTTTAACTTCTTGGGAAAGATATGCACTCAAAAGCTCAAACATGAATATTCCTCGTACACACGAATACACTCAGCACTCAAACAGTTTTGTAGCTGCGTAGCCCGGGATTAACTCATGGGCTGAGCAGTTACAAAATTGTCTGAATATATACCCTATGTTTGAGTGCTTGAATTCTTCAGTATAGATTATTTCCCATCCTATAATCATGCGTTCTCACACTTCAGCAACCTACCAAAGCAAGGCACCAAAAGCACATAGCACACAGGAAAGAGCACTAAGCAAGGACTAACCAACCACTCTCCTAACTCAGACTTAAACACCATCCCACCCGCCACACATCCATCTGAAATCGCACTCTCCAGACAAATACGAGTCACACTTTCTGGCCTGTGTTTTAGGCATCACCCAATACTGTGTTACAGCAAGACATCAGTTCAACACATCCCAGGACCCTTCATGACCAGAATGTATTCACTACACTGACAACACCCAACACACTTGCTGGGTTGCTCCTCATTCTCACCATACAGAAGCCCGCACATAATCAGTATAACACAACGACCTATGGATCCACTCGGTGGACATGGTCGGCTTTTTGACCACTGCGTGAGTTTCATTATGACAGACGTGACTCCTTGAGCAGAAAGTTGTAAGTATATATATACGTCACCTACCTTCCTAGCCCAGGAAACCCTCCTATCCTCGTTAGGCTCCTATGGCTCTTAGGAAGCTGGCCTCGTCCACTTAAAGAAGCAGGAGAGGTAATAGAGAAGGTCCGGGGAAGGGCATCAAAGTTGACACTAGAAATAAGGGAAATGAGTAACAGGAGACGACTAAAGGCTTCCACTTTGGTCACCATGGACGAAAAAAGAGTTAGGGATGACCTGATTACAGCCTTTAAGTTTTCAAACGAGACTGATTACACAGAGAACTGTATAGGTTTTTGAAAGATGTTGGGATAGAGCTTGTGAACTTATGAGCAAAAATAGAAAGAGATACTTTTATAGCATAAGAGTAAATGATGAATGTATTAAAATTAATGAAAACAGAATTGAGAACAATACACACACACACACACACACACACACACACACACACACACACAACACACACAACACACACACACACACACACACACACACACAAAACACACACACACAAAACACACACACACAAAACACGCACACACACACACACACACACACACACACACACACACATGAGAAAATTGGGGTGTTGGTGTCAGCGGAGATGGTAGTGCTGGTGATGGCGATGGCGACAGAAGCATATATGGTGAGGGCGACATAGGCTGACGCAGGAGTGAGCCGACCTGCGACCCCCGGGGTCCTGCTGGGCCTCGCTTCATCCGGTGTTCTCTTTCCGTAACTAAATAGTCACCCAAGAATTTATGATATGCTTTTCTCATTGCTCTCCTCCGTAAGAAAAATAGTAAAAGAACCCTTCAGACACTCATACATAAAGCTCATTTTTGACATCCATGAAAACAATGAATGACATGTTAAGAAAAAAAAAGCAGATGATAATAGTCTTTACGGCTCGTGTGTCCGCCTCCACACAGACCGGTTTCTCTCCCCTTGCTAATCCCTGAGTAGATATAAACAGGTTTGTTTCTTCGAGATTACCTCTTGTTCGGAGAGAAATGTGTAATGCGAAACTTTACTGCTGTGAGCCTTGAAGAACACACTTCTCTTAAGATTACCATTTCTTGCATTACACACTACAGTTGTAATTATTTCTTGCATTGCAGACTACAGTTGTGATTATCTCTTGCTATGCACACTATCCTTAAAAATCTTTTGTTTGCATTACATAGAACTGTAAGATCATTTCTTGCAATGCACACTGCTTTCAAAATTATTTTTTAACTTATACACAACTTTAAGATCATTATTTGCAATGAACAGAGCTCTTAGAATTACTTTTTTGCATTACACACAACTCTTAGAAATATTTCTTGCATTACACATTCCCTTAAAGTCATTTCTTACATTACACACTACTCCCAAAATTATTTTTTGTAATGCACACTGCTCTTTGAGTCATTACTTGCATTACAAACGACCCTTCTGATTATTTCTTGCATCACACAGTACCTTTGAAAGAATTTCTTGCATTGCACGCTACCCTTTAAGTATTCATTGCATTACAATCTACCCTTAAAGTCATTTCTTGACTCTCACTGTTTTCATCTATAAACATAAGAATCTTTCGTCAGCGTGGGCTGGGTGAGGCAACAAGGGGATCAAAGGGTTTCGGTTTACCGGGCCAAAGGGCTTGACCACCTCTCATCCGGCTTTGTGGTCTCTGATCCTAAGTCGTCGGATATCTTAAATCGGCATCGTGTATGTGATCGTCTGGGGGGTGACGATGGCTGCTAACAGGTGTCGATGTAGTGGTGCTGGAGGGAGCACGGAGGAGGAGTAGTGGGACGAAATAGTAAGTGGGTACGAAATGAGGTGAAGGAAACAAAAGGTAGAGAGAGGACAGGGTGTACCATGGAAAAGAGAAACGAGGCAGTGTACGAGAGAGAGAGAGAGAGAGAGAGAGAGAGAGAGAGAGAGAGAGAGAGAGAGAGAGAGAGAGAGAGAGAGAGAGAGAGAGAGTATGACAAGGAGGAAGAAAAAGAAAGGCATTAGTAAAGAGATCTAAGTGGGGAAGGGGGTGACTTTAATAGGAAGTAAAAGGAAAACTTGAAAAGGTTTAATATAGACTTTTTTCTGCAAATCTTATCTTTCATAATTTACATTGGCTGCTTTCGCGTAACAAGTGCAGCATTTTCGTTACTTACATGCAATCTGCATTTCAAATATACACAAAGGCCGTATGATTAGAAGATCAAGTACTTCATTGAATAGAATAATGATAGGTGTACGGCCAGGTGATCTTAATTCCTTCACTGTGACCGAATGATAGAAGACACTTATGCAAGATAATCAACAAGACTTCTGTTTCCGTGTAATCTGATCTCCAGTGTTTTTGAAAAATAAAGATAAAGGATCTTTTCAATAGTAAAGGCTCCAAAATCAGACAATAGTCCTTATTGCGACCAACCCTTGCATGAAAAGTTAATCAAGGATGTAATAGTTTATTAGGAAAAATATTCAGCAAGCTAATCACACCCTATGTGAGGTGAAGATAAGGATATACTTCTCAAGCTTGTCGGCATGCCTTAAAAAAGTACATAGAGCTGATAGAGAAGATCTCAGGGAGGTCAACAAAAGATGGCAGCAGAACTAAGGGAGGTGAGTAACAGGGAATGGTCAGAGGCCCTAAATTTGCCCGCCGTGGAAGAGGGAAGACTTAGAGGTGACCTGACACCATGAAGGCCTTAAACCAGGTTATTATTATGCAGACTCATAGTGAGGAGTCCTTCGAGAGGTGTATGAATAGATCAAACCGAAGACAGAACATAGATATATGTAAAGGATATTTTTGTAGTATGAGTACTGGATTATTGGAACAGACTGAATGAGGTAAATGTAGAAACGTACATCATACTCAAGTTCAAATAGTTGTGTGATTGCAGAGACTATTTAGTACATGGAACCCACTTGTGTAAAACTTCCTCGCCGCATAGTACGAGTAGATGGTTACATAAGCTGTCAACATCCTACATTAGGCTAAGATTTGATTATGCTTCTCAGGTTTGCTCACCGTACTTGAAGAAAGAAAAGTAGATTACACAGAAGGTGCAGAGAAGGGCGTAACAGATGGTAACATACTTAAGAATGATATGCGACAGAGAAAGGATGCAGACCATGAATCTCCCTAAATAAGGAAGAGAGAAGATAGAGAGGTGACTTGATCACATCCTATAAGTTTCTAAGCAAGAATGTATATATAGACAGTTGAACCCTACCCTAAATCCCAATGTAGGGATAGAAACCCAAATGACAGACATGAAATTAAGAAAGAAGCTATTCAAGAAATGATGTAAGGAAGTGTTTATATAGCATGCGCGGAGGATGAATGGAAGGAACTGAATGAGGAAGTGGTAATGGGGGAAAACAGACAGAACAGAATGTTGTATGATAGCAGAAAAGGTTCTTTTCTACGTTCCTTAAAACCCTTCGCCGTATATTACAAATAGGTGATTGTATACATACACATACACACTCACACCCATATACACACACACACACACATATATAAATGAATATATATATATATATATATATATATATATATATATATATATATATATATATATATATATATATATATATATATATATATATTTTTTTTTTTTTTTTTTTTTTTTTTTTTTTTATACTTTGTCGCTGTCTCCCGCGTTTGCGAGGTAGCGCAAGGAAACAGACGAAAGAAATGGCCCAACCCCCCCATACACATGTACATACACACGTCCACACACGCAAATATACATACCTACACAGCTTTCCTTGGTTTACCCCGGACGCTTCACATGCCTTGATTCAATCCACTGACAGCACGTCAACCCCTGTATACCACATCGCTCCAATTCCCTCTATTCCTTGCCCTCCTTTCACCCTCCTGCATGTTCAGGCCCCGATCACACAAAATCCTTTTCACTCCATCTTTCCACCTCCAATTTGGTCTCCCTCTTCTCCTCGTTCCCTCCACCTCCGACACATATATCCTCTTGGTCAATCTTTCCTCACTCATTCTCTCCATGTGCCCAAACCATTTCAAAACACCCTCTTCTGCTCTCTCAACCACGCTCTTTTTATTTCCACACATCTCTCTTACCCTTACGTTACTTACTCGATCAAACCACCTCACACCACACATTGTCCTCAAACATCTCATTTCCAGCACATCCATCCTCCTGCGCACAACTCTATCCATAGCCCACGCCTCGCAACCATACAACATTGTTGGAACTACTATTCCTTCAAACATACCCATTTTTGCTTTCCGAGATAATGTTCTCGACTTCCACACATTTTTCAAGGCTCCCAAAATTTTAGCCCCCTCCCCCACCCTATGATCCACTTCCGCTTCCATGGTTCCATCCGCTGACAGATCCACTCCCAGATATCTAAAACACTTCACTTCCTCCAGTTTTTCTCCATTCAAACTCACCTCCCAATTGACTTGACCCTCAACCCTACTGTACCTAATAACCTTGCTCTTATTCACATTTACTCTTAACTTTCTTCTTCCACACATATTTTTTTTTTTTTTTTTCATACTATTCGCCATTTCCCGCGATAGCGAGGTAGCGTTAAGAACAGAGGACTGGGCCTTTGAGGGAATATCCTCACCTGGCCCTCTTCTCTGTTCCTTCTTTTCGAAAAAAAAAAAAAAATAAAAAAAATAAAAAAAATATATATATATCACAGAGGCCTTAACAATGAGCACATCCATAGAGTACGGTTGCACCACCAGTAAGCCTCGAACCCTTATCTGTCGGGAGGGAAGACGGTACCATTACTAAGCCAGGCACAAGGCTATAGGAATGGGTACCCGCAATTCGAGTAATTGAATATCCATTCGCCCTATACACAGACAACGATCTATCTTCCCGCTCAGCTGAGTCGAAATATTGCAAAGTAAACTTCTTCACTGTATGCTGGTGAGTGTGCCAACCGCGTTCGCCTGCTTCTGTAGTTGCTCAGTGTGGGACTACGTTGGGGTGAGTGCACCCAGGCTGAGCCATTAGCCTCTAACTAAACCCCGCTAAGGTACTGCGGCCCTGATGATCGTCCTCAGGATAAGCTGACAGCCACGATGATGACACAGTGGAATGCTGCTCGATGGCGAGTGGACTCAGGGTGGGACGCATAGTCCTAGACATAAGTCATCTCGGATTGCTGACTGTAAATCTTCATCAGGACTGTCGAATTATGGCGCCAACTCATCATCATTTGCTCTCGTCGTAATGCACATCTCCCCTGCCATCCACCGTATGTGAGACTTTGACAAGTGTCCCTTGATTAAGGTTTCACGTTTTTTCAATTATGACACGATTCCAATTGTGTTTAATGGGAGTTCCCTCCATGCAGTCCAACAAGTCGTCGTTCATCACCCAGTCTGTTATTATAGCTTTATCACTTAGCCATTGGAGTGACTTTCTCAGCCCACCAGTGGTCTTTATCCTGTGATGCTGCGCATTATGTCCCGAAGCTGACCTGCGCACTCGTTGTGGGTTTGCGATGAGGACTCTGCCATTTCGCAGGCCAAGAGACAAATCATCTTGCAGGGCCTGCCAATATGTATGATATATAGTGAGAGCGGGTGTGTGCATGTTTGTCTGTGATGACTACTTCTATGTCTGTGTTATGGGGCGAGAGTTTTACACTTATCTTGCCCCGGTCTCTTAACTTTGTTTATGAGTAGCATGTCTATATCTCAATGTTATGTATGCACATACAAACACTCGCACACCCCATCCTAAACCAGGTATCCATTTATCAACCATCCCAAAGGAAAGGATGAACACCTGTGTTGGGGGAGGGCCGACTGCCACGCTTAAGATTCTAACCCATGTGGGTCCGACATCGGGCTCGCCTGTGGATTCATGGTCAGTAGCATTAACCACTACACAACAGAGGCCTGTAAGTGTGTGTGTGTGTGTTTGTGTGTGTGTGTGTGTGTGTGTGTGTGTGTGTGTGTGTGTGCGTAAGCGTGTATGTGTGTTTGAGTGTGTGTAAGTGTGTATGTGAGTGTATGTGTGTGTGAGTGTGTGTGTGTGTGTGTGTGTGTGTGTGTGTGTGTGTGTGTGCGTGTGTGTATATACGTAAGCGTGTATGTGTTTGTGAGTGTATGGGTAAGTGTGTGTGTGTGTGTGTGTGTGTGTGTGTGTGTGTGTGTGTGTGTGTGTGTGAATGTGCACATGCACGTTTTGCGTTACAACATTTTTTGCACACAGGGAAGACAACAGTGCACTTTGCACGCTTGAACTATACGTCATTCAGACTTTTGAATTCTCTCGCACTATTTGCCTTCATTCCATTTTTGCCTAAGTTTACTCTTCATGTCTACTAATCTGCTGTTGAAGACATGACTCCTCACTTCCTCGCTAACACCACCTTACGGTGTTCCTTTATATGTCTTTGTTTTGAATTCTTCACACTTCCTAGGATGTGCTATATGTCAACACCATTGTGACCGCCTGGGATTTCACAGATGATGTTCCTACCTTTCTTTCCTCCGATTTAAGCAGATTGAAGACATCCTTTCTTTTATCATATCTCAATGTACTCAAACCTGACACCATTCTTTTTTGCATTTCTCCGTCAGATCTATTCATTATATCAAGTGAAGACACCAAGCTACACAAGGATATTCCACCTTGGATCGGTCATTTGCCTCATATTTCTCCTGTATTTCGTCTTCATACTTGTCTTCATTTGTATATACCTATTAATTTGATTTCTGTATTGTCTATGCCTTTCTCCTTATTCCTGTCTCTTGCCACTCCGTTGCAGATATGTTATCATCTCTTAAAGCAAAGCTTATTTATAAAATTCAGGAAGTTAGCCTCTTAGTCTGTCTCCTCGATGGGAAGTATATATTTCATTATCATAGTTTCTTTGTATACACTTTATCTTATTTTTGCTCTGTTCTTCGTACTTCCCTTACTCTTCTTCCATCTCAAAAATTCATGGTCGTTTTACGCAAGTAAAACTCTATCGGTATAGCTGTCATCTTCAAGGCTACTTATCACACGTGAAAAATAGGCCCATCCTTCCTTGCATGATCACACATCTAGATCTAGTGAGCAAGGCTACATGTTGGTATGAGTGAAGTTGGTACATATGGCTTTCTTGAACACACTGTGGTAGTCTATGTCTATAGCCTGTTGCAGGGAAGGGGTGCCTGAGTTTGCGTTCTCCAATATCAGACGTTCTGACTTCTACAACTTATAGTCTCCACATTCCTCCTCAAGCCTCTTAAACCTCTTGAATCTCACTGTCTACAAGATTTTCTGGGATATCCTTTCCTGTCTTACTAAATTCTAGTTGTCATCTCTGAGAGAGTTTTAAGAATTCAGTGTGAGAGCCGTTGATACAATAGGGTTTTTGACAGGGTATGGCATCGGGGTCTCATGTCCAAACTCCCTTTTTTTGGCTCTCTTTCGTTAGATTGTTCCGTCATATCTGACCGACCAAACCCCGCCCTATTTTCATATCGATAACGGTGTCCTCCAGGGTTCTGTCCTGTTCTCAACACTTTCCTCTCTGTCTGTCAACGATTTTCTTCCTTCACCAGATTGCCAGATGCAATCATAATTCAGAACTGCATGTCTCCACTTCCTTCAAATCTGCTCCATCCTTTCATGTTCCATCTGCCTCTCGTCTAGTTACAACTTCCTCTATAAACACAAAATTGACGGATTTTCTCATTGGAGAGAGTGGAGTCCGAGGCACCCCACCTAATGAACTCCCCCAAACCGACCTAGAAACTTGGCCCACTTGCCATGCGCCGCAGTGTTGCTTCACTCTCACCACTTTTACAGATATTACTTTTGTTTCTTCTCCCGAGAGCTAGCTGATGGTGAGCTCCAGCTGTTGGCTAGACCACGTATTATCCAGCAGGCTGAAATGCTGCCTATATCTCCATGTTACATCCTTAAGCTCTTTTGATTTCTGACATATTCCTTACACCAAATCTTCATCGTTTTGGCTATTTCCTCTCTGCTTGCATTTAACGATACCCAGGTTCATAATCCTTCAGTGTAAATTTCCCAGAATTTTTCAAACCATGATCTGTGTGTGTGTGTGTTTACCTAGAATATATTATATGCATTATGTATGTATTGGATATGCATATATGTATATATGTATGCATGTATGTGTGTATGTATGTATGTATATTCACAAAAATACAACAGACACGTGATTTTATGAATTCTGAAAAAAAAAAAAACATGGAAAAGGAAAAAGATATCCTGAGGGCTTTCGTGCAGAGACAAATATTCAGAGGACAGTTACATTCTGTTACATTCTTCTGAAGATGTGTTAATACCCGAAAGCGCTAAGTATCTCGTGTTTCTTTTTCCATCTTTATTTCTTTGATATTTGTATATATGTATGTATGTACATAAGTATATATACATGTGTGTATGTGCTTGCGTGCATGTTCGTGTTAGCCACATCACGCAACTCTCACCATGATCTGAGGACGTTTCTACGTAAGAAAAGCCTAGAGACTGAATCATATTGAACTTTCTCAATAAAGTTCTATAACATATTTAGGAGCGCATCTATAGCCGGTATGATGGATTAAGAGAATATGTACAGATGATCGGATTTAATAGTGCTGGTGGATCTACGTGTCTTATTTTGGTTGAGGAGTCTTTAAGAGTTACCAAGTCTTTTTAAGTTCCCTGCGGTACTGCTGACGTACTAACACGATAGAGTGTTGGAACATGATATTTCGCATCTGGACCTTGTGTAAGATCAAATTTTAAGTTAGGGAACACTACCTTTACAGTTGCGGTTTCAGATGCTAATCAGAAAGATTTACACTGAATTTTGTATCATTCTCGAAAGTACTCACTCGTAAAGCCAAGGGATGAAATACATTGCTGTAGAGAGTGAGTGCATACATAACTGACATCTATCTTATATATGGCTAGTAAGACTACATTGAACTAAAACATTCCAGAGGCAAAGAGAAAGTTATATTCTATTAACGTCAACCTGATGTGAGTCGATCGGTTGTTTATGCATCAACGAGTATAGAAACTGGAGACCTGCTGGAGCTCACTCAGTTTGTGTTCTACACGGTAGTTTCCCGTAATGGTCGTCATCCATCTTAGGCGCAGGTAAGTCGACTTTTCGGATCCCAGTACATGAACCGGTGCAGCCTGTTTCCCTAATTAATGGGGCACAGCCTTGCTGGTGTGTCATTATCTGCTCTCATTATTGAAGAGTAATTGCTCGTTACAAGCAAATAACTCACTTTTCTTGATCAAGTGGCTCCTCTAAGCCATGACTCGAGGATGAACTTGATTTTAATGGTTTATAAGATAGGCTGCTTCGGCACTCGTGTCGTGTCGCGCACCCGAAATCATCTTATCACATAATACAGCATGGGAAAAAAAAGTAACTTAGGTTTCGACGGCAGAAATGTGAAAGAAGAGCATAAAAGGGAGAGAGAGAGAGAGAGAGAGAGAGAGAGAGAGAGAGAGAGAGAGAGAGAGAGAGAGAGAGAGAGAACAAAGAAATGCTTGAGAGATAGTGGATAGTCGGCCTTTTTAGAGAGGGGGGCATGTCGTTGTTGTCAGATTAAATATAAGTGGGTTAAAAGGTTACAAAAGGAATACACAGGCATTCAGATGGAATCTGGCCACTAGATCCTTTCAAGGCTGTTTGTGATAGTGGAAGAGATCAGAGATTCAGAGATCAGTGTATGAAGAGTAGATCATATGTGAAACTAAGGAAAGTATACCTGTAAGCCTTAAAGGTGCGTCAGAAACGCTAATAATGATAGTCGTGGACTTGAGGCGAAATTTTTGTCTATGGTGCTTCTTTCAACTTCACAGTCGATAAATCATACTGCAGCCAAACAGTCCTGCTGTAGAGAGAGTACTTTGCCTCATTCGATATAATGTTTGAGAGAGATCAGAAAAATGTGACCATGTGTAGCTTTTTATATAGATATTGTCTGTGCCGTCTGTGATTTAGAATACCTGCTTAAAATCACCTTTTAACCACATCTTTTTTAAGTTACATATGTTTGGTTTGTTTGACCGGCTCTCTTTGGATTTGTTTCTAAGTCCGCAGATCATCTTAGTCTCTCGACCGTGTACCTTTTCCATTCTACTGCTTCCAACTACTCTTACTGGTACATAATACCCTATCCTAATAATCCCGTTGAAGAAAAGGTAATGCTCTTCAATCGAGGCAAACCATTTGCCCATGAATCAGTATTCATTATCACGAGTTAAATCATACGCATCTAGCTATAAATTTCGTGTTGAATCGAGATTATGGATGCCTTTGATAATTCTGAATGTTTCTGTTAGATTACTTTTTAAGCTTCTAGTATTTTAGCTTCATAGACTTAAGCCGATTAAAAAAACTTTCACATTGAACTATGACATTAAACTATCTTGGAAACCTTACATTGAACAAATAGCCATGTCAGTCTTTAAGAAACTGAGAGTTCTAATTTGATGCCGTGAATTCTTCCCTAATCAGTTACTCCATTTATACCCATCCTTCTGTGGATTATTATTCTCACATCTTGGAAGGTTGTAGCTGTACATTCGACTCAACAACTCTCCGAATCTAACTTTGCAACTTGACCCACCTTACGCCGCGATAATGGTTCCTTTTCTCTCTATTGGCCCTCTTGCCCTACGCCGTGATAACGGTTCATTTTCTCTCTATTATAAGTATTGCTTGCGTCACACAGTTATTGTGTGGCCGTTGGCAGTTCAAGGGTGGGCCATTTTGATATCTGCGTCTTTTTCCAAACCTCGAAACTTTGGAATTCACTATCGAATCATGACCTCGCCCTTTTACATGACAGATTTTCCACTTTATCCGAAAATCTTGGATTATTCTTTTTCTCTTTTCCTATTTTCCCTTTCACATTTCAATTAATTCCCGGCCCAGATGTGGACTTTCGTCCGTAACTGGAGCCTCCAACATTAGAAAAAGAAAAAACTAAGTCCTAGAACATGTGATTGGATATGTCATCCTGTTCTGTTGGTCATCTAGGAATCTTCAATCGGGTAGACTTAAATCTGAAAAAGGGACAAATTTACTTATCAACATTTAATCTTAGATGCTTTCCATCACTGACACTGAAAGGTGTTGATAGATAGTCCCTGCATTAACATCTGACTGTAAGTTATCATGATATCCCATAGCTCAACTGCTGAAGTTTGTTTAAAAGATTTAATGCCGTTATTTCTGGACACTGAATCTCTGTCTCATGTGAAAAAATGCCCACATGATATGCTGTCAAAATATTGATTATTTCAAAAACTTCCAATTAGCTGAATCTTCAGTGTCCGCACTTTTCAAAGATTTATTTGGATTTTTCATTTTTTTCCTCATGTTAGTGATTAGATTAGGTTCCTGCTCCTCTTTGTGCTTATTCTAGATTTCTCGTCATTGATAAAGCTTGGTAACCAGAACTGAAGAGCGTAAGGACTGACCAGAGAGTTTTATGGTTTAGACTTCTGGCTATAAGACCAAACACTTTCTTTGCTTTATTATAAGCATGTAGCCATTTGCTTTGCCTATACGGAATCATATCTCTTAAATGTACTTAAAAGACAGTATCTCATGTACACTATTTACTACTATATCCCTATTGTCAAACTCCGAACCATCTGTGTGGCATCCAGGTAGCCTAACCCTCAGGCCACAGTGAGCAAAAAACAGCATTTCCTCAGTAACCGCTGGCTGATTCACGCATCCTTTACGAGGTGGAAACACTGCCGCTCACGTTCTGGACAACGAAGGAAGGCTTTTTACTGCGCCAGTATTTCCACCTCGTAAAGGATGCGCGACGCATCAGCGAGTTCCATGAATCAGCGAGTGGTTTTACGGAGGAGATGCTGTTTTAGTTCATTGTGGCCCTAGAGTTAGGCTACCTAACTGCCACACAGATGGTCCGAGGTTAGCTATTCGAGGCAGAGTGGTGAATAGATTGCATCACATCATATATAGAATCATTACTGATTACCACCACTCCAAGGTCTTTTTCTTATTGTACTTTTAGTGGTGGCTTACTGGGCATTTGTTTTTCATAATTCATATTTTTCTTGACAAAATGCATTGCATTGCGCTTCTCTTCATCTCTCATATATGCAACTACTCTATCAATTCATCGGAATCCCTCTAAATCCTTTGGTCGTCTTTTCCAATGGCCTTTGTACCCTACTTTCGTGTTACCAGTCTGTTCTGAATTTCTGCTTATGACTCCTGCTGCATCTAGCTAAGTCATTCAGTTAAATGAAAAGCATGGGTCTTAAGACGGATCCATGTAGAAGCCCGCTTGTCAGGGTGAACCAGTTGCAAGTTTCCCTCATTTCTTACCGCTCTTTATTCTCTACCTGCAAGCTAGTCCTTTCTCTACACCCAAACACTGTGGGACTTAATGATGTCTGTTCAACCGTAAACAATTAGTAATAATCATACATGGAATGAAAATCTTTCACTTCGAGAACTAGTAATATACAATGCCACGCCCTGAATGTCGAGTGCTGGTCGTGTATTAGAATTTAAGCACTACTGACGAATGCTAATGATGTTCGGAAATATTAGTAAGAAATTTTGACAATGAATTAGGCAAGCATAGGCTAGGGTGTGTGTATGTGTATGCATACATGCATAAGAGTAAAGAAATACATAAATGCGAGATTAAGAAGATGAGACTCCCTGTAAAACCACAAATAGTAATCAACAATCAAGAAAAGCGTATATGAGAACCGATTAGCTAAACCAGCCACTTTTATTAACAATATAAATGACTGATAAGGCATTTATGTTTCATTTGTGGATTTGTCTTCGAAGGACAAACTGACCATCTGTGATAGTTGCATCTAAAACTCTCCGTGGGAATCCACTGATTATCCCTCGCTGTACACGAAGCGTTTTCCAATTTATTCGCCATTAAATACGGCGATAAGCGAGGCGGAGCTGTTAGGGCAGCACAGATTGAACGCTCGTTGCCTAAGGAGACGTTTCTCATTTGCTTAAGTTATGCCTTTATGCCACCATGCCTGCGGCGTAGGATGTAAACATTTTTGCTTGCGTATCCTGTTTTTGCTTCTCTCTCTCTCTCTCTCTCTCTCTCTCTCTCTCTCTCTCTCTCTCTCTCTCTCTCTCTCTCTCTCTCTCTCTCTCTCTCTCTCTCTCTCTCACACACACACACACACACACACACACACAAAATAGATAAAAATCATCCTAAAGTACATCACAGCACCTAAAGCTGAGAGAAATTTAGAGATTGCCACGACCCTCACTATGTATACCTCTGCCTCTCCAAAAATCTTTTACTGAAAGCATTCACTCCATATCCTTTTCTCCTCATTTCTGCTTGTTACCATTTTCTATTTGCCCCTACCTTTGTTTCCATTTATTCTCTTGCTCTCCTCACACTAATTACCTCCTTCCTATAAATTTTCTTATTCTGCCTAAAGTTTGCTGATGCTTGCTCACTCCATCACCTATATTCCCTCTTAATCAGCCCCAGCACCTTCTTATTAGCTTTCTGCCGCTTTCTCACGTATATCTACCAGCTACTCGCTCTCCTTCCCTGTAAATAACGCTTATACATCTTTATTTCATAGGTAACTTAACCGCGTCTTCCCACTTCTCAATATCCTTTCTCACAAGCCCACCTCCCACCTCTCGCCAGCCACGGATGTATCTCGCATGTGTCAGCATTGCTTCCCTATATATGTTTCCATTCTTCTCTCGTTCTTTTCCGTTATATCCTCATAAAAGCCTCTTATCTAAGTTCTATCACTCTCACTACCCTTTTGTCACCCGTATCATCTCTTTCCCGAAAGCCTCTACAAATCTTCACCCTCGCCTCCTCCAAGTGATGATCAGACATCCTACCAGCTGCTCCTCTCTACACATTCTTTATCCTAGGATCTCTCTTTTGCATGTCGATCAATTAGTACATAATCCAGTCATGCCTGCTTACTATCTACCCTACTCACCCATATGATAACACGTATTTTCCTCTTTTTAATCCAGACATACCCAATCACCAGTCCTTTTTCGCTATACTGCTACATGTGCTTTTCACCATTTTCATCCACATCATTGATTATTACATGCCCCTCATTATACCCTCAACTGCCACATTACACATTCTCGCATTCACATCACCCATCAGTAATACTCGATCCATTGTATGAAACTGCTGACACGCTAGCTTAGCTCCTCCTGAACCACCCACCTCCCTTCCTCACTCGAATCGTGTCCAGAGGCATATGCATTAATTATCACCCACATCTCGTGATCCACTTTCATTTTTGTCTGGGTTTTACATCTTTCCACAACTTTTCCATTAGCAGGTGTCCTACTCCTTCCTTAGCTCTCGCCTTCAAATTTATCCCCTGACTTTACCCCTTAATATATTCCAAAAACCATTCATATTTCCTTGCCCACTTCCTCTCGAGCTTTGTTTCACTCAGAGCTGGAACATCTAGGTTTCTCTCCTCAAACATTCTACCTACCCCTCCCTTCTCCTCATCTGGACTACATTTACACAAAGTCAGACAACCCTGACGGAGCCTTCGAGGAAGATAAGCACTCCTCGTTTGGCTCCTTCTTCTGTTCCGACTTTTAGAAATTGAATACAGGAGAGGAGGGTCTCAGCCTCCTCTTAGTTGCATCTCCAACACGCAGGAAAAGCGTGGGTAGAATTCTTTCTGCCTTACCCCGTGTATAAAGCAAGGTACCTATTAGAGGTTAATCTTTAACGTTGTTCTGCAGTTACGTCATTGATCTAAATACCTGCGATATATAGTCTTGTTATCTTACAACACTATATTAGTTCCAGGTTGTGTTCAAAAGTTGTCTTGATTTATATAATGGCATGGAGAAGTTCGATTCTAGTGCTTCAGATCAGTAATTTGCATTTTGATTCCAGTCCTGTCCACTCCCGAAGGCCAAGCTCTTTGCCAGGCCACAGAATATACCACTCCTCGTGTGGACAGCCCACAACCTACAGCTGTTCATCAGACAATATCATGGGTGGCAAGTGCTGAGTCCCTTACACGACTGTCTGACGTGTGTCGGGTGTAGTAATAAAACTATGGTCGCCATTACAGGTACCGGCCTTGGAAGCAGCAGTTCATTAATTTGTAGAGATGCGATTTGTAAACATTTCCTTATCTCAAAAGAGAGATATTATTCAGCTTTAGTTTAATATGCAAATTACCAGATAACGTACTATCTTAGCAGAGCCTCCCTCACCGTCCTGCACCAGGCTACCCCCTCCTGGCAGGAGCTGTCAGTTCCCTGAGAGATCGCAAAGGCAGCCGGGGATTTACTGCTCTAATCCACCATTAGTATTATTTTTTCTGGGACGGGATTAAAAGTTGAATTTTCCTCTCTCTCTCTCTGTAGGCGGCCGTAGCGTAATTTCGAGATGATTTACTCCCATTGTACGTCATATAACCCAGCTAAACACTGGGTTCTTCTGCTGTAAAAACTTCATAATCAATTACCTGGACGTAAAAAAAGCTTAGTGTTCATTAAGCTTATGATGAACAATAATTTAATTTCCAGCCTCCGGTGGCAGGCTGATCCCACAGTCTCCTCGCGCCTTAGTCCTCGAGTATTACTCAGGCCACACCCTCCACTCCAACCCTCCCCTGTGTCTTTCTCGGCCTTTGTTGCAGGCCGTCTTTTTCTCTCTGGCTCTTTACTATTGGGCTTCATTATTATCATTACTTCATCTTCCTGGGCCTGATGGCACATCTCTCCTCCCACTTCTCAGAGACTTACAAGAAAGGCGGGACTAGTAAGAACAAGATATACAGTCTAAGATGACAAAACAGAGGGACAAAGATACCGACTTGAAATATGTACTGGACGATCGTTCTCTTAGACGTCGTTACAGTTCCGAAATGCTTGTTGAGTACTCGATGATGCGAGACCTGAAGTGTGAAGAGCGACACGTTAATTGAGGACGTCTCTATAACCAGGTGTCCACCTAATGACAGTTTTTTAATGGGTTGAGGAATACTCATGGGACCAGTTTTCCTTAACACGAGGAGAAATATCTACCAGTGGCTTGCGAATCAATAGACTAAAAATCATAATCAATTGAGCATGAATAGCCTAAAGAGCGACGAGGGAAGACGGGGGGGCGCCAGATCACAGACACACAACATTTATTGGCACTTCATTATGTAAGCTATAAATGTAACAGCTATAACACAGCAACAGCATTTGCCATCATCTGCATCAATTCTGCGCCTTCTAGTGTACAAACAAGTCAATGAGTAAGCATTCTACTTCGTATAAGGTGAATTACTTTTTCATCTATGGGATCGTTAAGTTATGGAATAATTTACCGATAAGAGTAGCCGAAAGTAGCCCCATAAGCACGTTTGGGTATAGACTACTTGAGTACCTCACTCTAAGCCTCCGATTGATTTGCGCCTCCTTCTCTGAAACAGTCTAGTTGCATTTTACCTTCAAGTCACCTATTTACTTTTCTACTCTATCTATACTAAACCATATTTCAATGATCTCTGTTATCAAACAGCCTGATAGGATCTAAAATGCTGCAGACGTTTGCTTGCTTTTAGATTCCTTTATATCCATCGTCACTTGCTAACACTGGATCACTTCCTATCATCAGCCTTAGCTCTGTCATATACCTTCATCATCAAGACCACAACACCTGCCATTATCAACAACATCTAACGTCACTCACAAACTAAACTACCTCGGATCATCAATACCCTCTGACCTTACGCCGTCTCCTCCATCATACCGTGGCACTCGAAATGCAATGAGCAAACGTTTACTTGTTATGCCATTTGGCTGTTTGATTCATTTTACGCAACGAGAACTGCTTGAATGGTTTGTGAATGGTTTCAAGCGAAGGTTAGTCTGCGGCTGGTTGTTTAATTAGTTCATGGATGGGGCGGTGAGGGACTTAAACGTGAGAGTCTTGGAGAGAGGGGCGAGTATGCAGTGTGTAAGGGATGAGAGGGTCTGGAAAGTGAGTAAGTTGTTGTTTGCTGATGATACAGCACTAGTGGCTAATTTGAGTGAAAAAACTGCTGAATTTGGTGACTGAGTTTGGAAGAATGTGTGCAAGGAGGAAGTTGAGAGTAAATGTGAATAAAAGCAAGGTTGTTAGGCTTAGCAGGATTGAGGGAGGGATTAGTTAGGGTGAGTATTTGAATAAAAATGGAGGAAGTGAAGCGTTTGAGATATCTGCGAGTAGACAAGGCAGCGAATGGTAACACGGCAGTGGAAGTGAGTCATAGGGTGGGTCGGGGGCGAAGGATCTGGAGCGATGAAGAATTTGTGGGAAGAGAGATCGTTATCTGGGAGGGCAAAAATCGGTACATTTGAAGGTATGGTAGTCCCAACAAAGTTATATGGATGTAAGACATGGGCTATAGATAAGGCTAAGCGAAGGAGGATGGATGAGTTCAAAATGAAATGTTTAAGGACAGTGTGTGGTGTGAGGTGGTCTGATCGAGTAAGTAATGAGAGGGGAAGAAAAAGGTGTGGTTATAGAAACAGTATGGTTTAGAGAGCTGATGATAGTGTAATGAAATGGTTTGGACATAGAGAGAGAATGAGTGAGGAAAATTTGACGAAGAGGATATATGTGTCAGAGGTGGAGAGAACAAAGAGTAAGGGGGAACATGTTGGGGATTTGGGATATATATATATATATATATATATATATATATATATATATATATATATATATATATATATATATATATATATATAGATCAGGTGTTTGCTTTGAAGAATGTATGTGAGAAATACTTAGAAAAGCAAATGGATTTGTATGTAGCATTTATGGATCTGGAGAAGGCATATGATAGAGTTGATAGAGATGCTCTGTGGAAGGTATTAAGAATATATGGTGTGGGAGGAAAGTTGTTAGAAGCAGTGAAAAGTTTTTATCGAGGATGTAAGGCATGTGTACGTGTAGGAAGAGAGGAAAGTGATTGGTTCTCAGTGAATGTAGGTTTGCGGCAGGGGTGTGTGATGTCTCCATGGTTGTTTAATTTGTTTATGGATGGGGTTGTTAGGGAGGTAAATGCAAGAGTTTTGGAAAGAGGGGCAAGTATGAAGTCTGTTGGGGATGAGAGAGCTTGGGAAGTGAGTCAGTTGTTGTTCGCTGATGATACAGTGCTGGTGGCTGATTCATGTGAGAAACTGCAGAAGCTGGTGACTGAGTTTGGTAAAGTGTGTGGAAGAAAGTTAAGAGTAAATGTGAATAAGAGCAAGGTTATTAGGTACAGTAGGGTTGAGGGTCAAGTCAATTGGGAGGTGAGTTTGAATGGAGAAAAACTGGAGGAAGTGAAGTGTTTTAGATATCTGGGAGTGGATCTGGCAGCGGATGGAACCATGGAAGCGGAAGTGGATCATAGGGTGGGGGAGGGGGCGAAAATTCTGGGGGCCTTGAAGAATGTGTGGAAGTCGAGAACATTATCTCGGAAAGCAAAAATGGGTATGTTTGAAGGAATAGTGGTTCCAACAATGTTGTATGGTTGCGAGGCGTGGGCTATGCATAGAGTTGTGCGCAGGAGGATGGATGTGCTGGAAATGAGATGTTTGAGGCGAATGTGTGGTGTGAGGTGGTTTGATCGAGTGAGTAACGTAAGGGTAAGAGACATGTGTGGAAATAAAAAGAGCGTGGTTGAGAGAGCAGAAGAGGGTGTTTTGAAGTGGTTTGGGCACATGGAGAGAATGAGTGAGGAAAGATTGACCAAGAGGATATATGTGTCGGAGGTGGAGGGAACGAGGAGAAGAGGGAGACCAAATTGGAGGTGGAAAGATGGAGTGAAAAAGATTTTGTGTGATCGGGGCCTGAACATGCAGGAGGGTGAAAGGAGGGCAAGGAATAGAGTGAATTGGAGCGATGTGGTATACCGGGGTTGACGTGCTGTCAGTGGATTGAATCAAGGCATGTGAAGCGTCTGGGGTAAACCATGGAAAGCTGTGTAGGTATGTATATTTGCGTGTGTGGACGTATGTATATACATGTGTATGGGGGGGGGGGGCCATTTCTTTCGTCTGTTTCCTTGCGCTACCTCGCAAACGCGGGAGACAGCGACAAAGTATAATAATATAAAAAAATATATATATGCTGCTAAGGGTGGGTGAGTTTTTGTTACATGTTGTCTGACATGGGAGAGAGAGGTTCACATGGTGATTACAATATTCACTTTCAATGGTTATTCTCGCATGCAAACAGAATGTAAACAAATTTATCATAGCTCTGTCAGAATCATTTTGGTTCTTGTTTTTACTAGCAGACTTTGTTCAGCTAAAACCCCAGAGAGTTTTTCCTCAATCAGGTGAAGTTGCTTGGCTTGGTCTATTGAAATTAATCTGCATACACATGGCCACGACTCTGCAACAAAACGACTTGAATAAGATTCGTCAGAATTTCTTAGCGCAGTAAGAACTGCTTGACAGATTTTCATGGATAAATGATTATCTATCAACCTACAGGTACTGAAATTATGACAGATCTTGAGTGACGGCATGAGTGTCTGGCTGGTGGATGAGAGAGATAAAACATAATGTTTGTTTCAGCCTCAACTTGAGAACTTGTGGCTTGATCAGGAATAGATATAGCCAGTGTCTCATGACCCCCTCTCTTTTCCCAGCCATCCTCCCTACCTGCTACACACTGATATAATAACCAAGCCAAATAAGGCCATTCAATCAGCAAAATCCTGTCTGCTATAACTTCAAAGTCTCATAAGAAATACAATCATTATCTTTCGCGTATGAAATCCCAACAGGACAGCAACAAAGGTAACATTAAAGTGAACAGACTGACTCTGTATAGGCGACCCATACCTCGCTCTGCTTGCCGACCTGTTAGCACAGGAAGACCCACCGTTACCTGCACGTATACCGCCTCTCCTCACCACCTCCTGATAAACGTCATGATGCCATCATACACTGCGGAATTACCCTCTCTGTAGCTCACCGGCCGACCCCCCACCACCTTTAATGAGGTAAATGGGGCCGCCCGTCCCAACCCACGGCCGCTCATTTACATCATGGGTAGCATTAGTGCCCTCGGTCGAGGGCTGTCTTTAGACCCCCGGTGCATTAAGTCGCTTATGAGAAGCTGTGAGGTGACTACATGAGGGGGGGGGCCACGCTCCGCTGACCATCTTCATCTCCAGCCAACTCCCTTGTGGCAACTCTTCCACAGTTTCTGTCTGCATGGCTCTCCCTGCCAGTTAGTCTGCATTTCAACTTGTTAATTGTAGTATATCCTCACATTTGACAACCAACACAAGCGAGGGGAAAAACTTGTCAAACCTCTCTCACATTCTGACGACCAAGGACGTGATAATCTCAAGGTCGGGTTATTGGTTCAACAACCCATCGCATTTAGAGGCCATGGAAGGTGTAGACTTGAAATAATTCTCTCTCTCTCTCTCTCTCTCTCTCTCTCTCTATATATATATATATATATATATATATATATATATATATATATATATATATATATATATATATGTTTATTTATTTATTTTTATTTATTTTGCTTTGTCGCTGTATCTCATTGGTGGCTGACAGGAGGGTATGTATGGCAGCGATGGCAGTAGTGCGAAGTATTGATGAATGTTAGAGGTATATGGACATAATATTGATAGGCCAAACAATATGGACGTAGCGATAGCATACTGGGGGTAGTGGGGCAGTGGTGGCGGCCCAGAGAGTGTGTGTTGGGTACAGTTGACCAGAGGAGATATGTAAAGATAGTGGTGGTGAACCGGAGGACATGAAGGTATTGGCGGCAGATCAGGTAGTTTCTCGGATACTGAGGACCGCTTGAGTTATATTCACTTAGCCAGTGACTCTGGTGATACAGGCATCCAATGTGGTGCACAGTGAGGACATGTGCACATAGATATCTTGGTTGAAGATGGTAGTGGCAGGACTATGGATGTTAGAGCGATAGTAGCCAACCAGGGTGTATGTGGTTAGTGGTGTCACGCCTTGGTGTGTGAAGTAGGTTTAGTGGCAGGTCGAAGGAGCAAATGACTACCGGATTAGCTGTGTGGAAGATACTACTGATGGTCAGACTCTGGGAGAGATATAAGAAAAGTTGAGACAGCAAACAAATCCTGTACTCATCTCTCAGGATCGTCACAATACTGCATAGTCTACTACAGCATCAAGATGATGCCTGACATGGAACTGTTAAAATTGCTTCCAATTCTTGCGTTCAGATAAAGAGATCCTGTGTCATGTCGTAGTGAAATAAAAGGACAAGGCCCGCTACAGTTTTTGAGTTGTCATTATACACGAAGCGCTATTGTTTTCTAACGTATGAATTCCTTCAAAACTTTTATTTTCAGTAACCTATTGTATGCTTTCCCTTAGCGTCGTTATCAGCTGAACATAAGCCATGTAGACATATACATACAAAACTATTACGAGTTTCTTCATGTAGCTTTTAGTATCGAGTCTCCGATGAAGTGTAGTTACTCGGTCTTTTATGACTGGTCTCCACCAGTGAGCGACAATGACGAGCGTGATACCCCCTTGTGGCACCACACACCGCGAGCCTACGATCCTCACGTCTACCATCTCCTGCCATACCGGGGAGTCTTTGATGACATTCCAAGAAACATCTAAAGGCCCAAGACACTCATTTCCCCTCCCCCTCTATCCCCCATCCATCCAGTGTTAACCTCACAGTGGTGCTCTCAGAAGGGCGAGTTGGACCTAATGGATAGTTTAATTGTTATCCTTCCCTGAATTGTTTGGGGTGGTGAAGGACCAGGTGCTCACTTCACATTAAAAGGCTTTCTGTGAGCAAATCATTTCCCTCTTAGAGAAAAGCAGCACCAATTCCCCTCCGGTGCCATTTACAAGGAGAGAGTTTTACACTCGTGTTGCCAGGCTTTTAAACCTTGTATATATGAACCATGTCTTTACCTCGATGTTTGCACACACACACACACACACACACACACACACACACACACACACACACACACACACACACACACACCAGCTAAAGCCGAACACCTTTAATCGAGCAGCCCCCGAGGGGAGGATGACCAGCTGGGTTGGGAGTAGGCTGACAGCCATACCCAGGATTTGAACTCGTGTGGGACCAGCCCCGAGTTGCACCGTACTGACTCATACAGTACTGACCACTGCACCACGCAAGCCACACAGTGTGTGTTTGTGTGTGTGTGTGTGTGTGTGTGTGTGTGTGTGTGTGTGTGTGTGTGTGTGTGTGTGTGTGAAAGTTTGTTCATTCATGTGTATGTTGTGTTCGCATGATCTTATGTATGCGTGTATGTGTTTCATCTTTCTTGTTGATCTATCTTTCTAGCGCAAGGTATACTAGAGCATCTTCATGACTCTCCTCGCACACGACTCCTTAAACTTTTCCCCACATTGCGATACTTTCTACCTCCCGACCATCCAGCTTACATCCCATTTTCGCTTTCTCTCTCCCGAGTACCCCATTTTCCTATTCAACACCTCCCTCCTTCACTTCCTCCCTCCCTTTCTCCTTCCCTTCCTCCCTCCCTCCCTCCCTCCCTTTCTCCTTCCCTTCCTCCCTCCTATTCAACACCTCCCTCCTTCACTTCCTCCCTCCCTCCATTTCTCCTTCCCTTCCTCCCTCCTTCTCCCAGGTCACCAGCGTTTCTCCGTCTCTGCCAACCAATGCACCGCCACCAGCCTCACCAGCTACTCCCGCCCTCCGCCATCAGCTTCACCAGTCTCCACTTATTAATCCAGCTTCGTTATCATCCTCATTAATATCACTCGTAAACAGCCTCTGAGACACTGGAACAAATGGCCAGCCATTTTACCTCCGCGTGTTGGCCACGGATCGAGAAGCAGCAGGAGGAGGGAGGTGGGACGTCCTCCTCCTGCTCCTCCGCCGCCGCCGTGCCCCTCTGACCCACCACTTGCCTCCCACATCTGGCTCGTCTCCAACCAAATGTATTTGCCACCTGCGAAGCCGAATGAAATATCAGCGATCATTTTCATCTCATTACAGAATTCCAGTTATCAAGCGTTTTTTTTCCCCCTCAAGGTCTTATTCCTGTTCCTATTTTGTGGTCGTTTTTTCACGTTTTTTTTTCAGGGAATTCTTGCCGCTAGTCAGACCATTAGTGATGCGTCGCGTTCCCTTTCGATGTTGTTATTGCCTGGTCGTCCCTCAGTCCCAGGTGGGCGACGGTAAGAGATGCCGCAGGGAGACGCTACATATATAAATTAAGAAAACGAGTTTTTGTGTACTTCTGAACTTCTAATTGCCCGGCTTGACATCGTAAATTCCGGTTGTTTTCTTCGCTTAAACTTTTAATGTAGAGGTCAACAGTAGACATTATCTGTGCTTACTACTTTTATGGCAAGGTTGCCATGTTATGGTAGCCTTGGTGGGGGAGCAGGTTAGGTCTTTGGTGGGTCTTCCTTGTCATTGATGATCACGCGTTTAATGTATGGTTTGATCAGCATCTTCGAAGGTTGAAGGAAAATCGAACATACCCTTTCTATTCTGATATATATAAGTAAATCCTTCATAGAGTTCATGACCTCACGTGAGTTTCCCTTCAAAACCACTTTAACTTAAGTCTTTCTAGTCGCTAAAAAGATTCACCTTACATAAGTTCTTCGTTTGGATAACTTGAGAAAGTTGCTATGTACTAAACACGTTGTTGTTGGTGCTTTTGGCTTCATATATATTATCCTTTCTCTTGCTCTTGTCTCTCCCTTTCTCTTTTATGGGTTTGTCTTTCTCTCTTGGTTCTTTTACGACCAGGTTAGCCTGAGGCATGGCAGTCCAAGGTGGGCGATGGCCAGCTGTTCCCGGCTGATGGATAACATGTGGACTGGCTTTCACCGCAGCCAAGCAAAGAGCATTTCTGTGACTATACTCCGTGTACGGTGTTTTGTCCCACTGTTTTTCATGTAATATTCACTGGCTGTTGGGTACGTCTTCACGTACGATGACTCAGCTTGTGAGTATGGTATTCGAACTTGTGGCCTTCGGGTACAATCGCTTATGGTCCATGACTGAAACAGGTTAAAGTTATCGTAACAGTTATGGTCATAACGTACATTCGGACTCGAATGTCGAACTTGTTTAGTGAAAGACGATATTTAGCAATTACTATACGCGATATTATCTTATTTTTTTTCCGCTACGGTAATCCATTTCAGGATTTGCAGGTTACATTGTGTATTTGAAGGAGGTAACTAAGTAAGGAGGCTGAATGACAATACCTATGATGGACCTGAGTTCAGCAGTGGTGTTGCCGGACCCGACAGTATCCTAGTACCTATGGTAGAGGTCGGTGGGTCATGTGACGTGGCCTCACCCTCAAGAAACACGACAAAATGAAATTTCAAGCCAAATCACACCACAGATTGTCCTTAAACACCTCCTTTCCTACACATCCACCCTCCTCCGCGCAACCCTAACTAAAGCCTACACCTCGCAACCATATAGCATTGTTGGAACTACTATTCCTTCATACCCATTTTTGCTTTGCGAGATAATGTCCTCGCCTTCCACACATCATCACAACGCCTAGATAAACAGATATAATTGAATTTATGGAATTAAAAGAACACAATTAGGTTTGGATTGATGTCTTTTTTTTGTTTTATATGCAATATGAAGAGAATTGTCTATGTGTTTTATTCATTAGGGAAAGGTCATACTCTCGTAGTCTCTCTTCGAAATTTTACTATATACATACAGTGATCATGATCATAATGAGGTATTCAATGAAAAAAGTCGCTGGTAATAACAATAGCTAGAGAGATCAGTATTCCTGTGAGATTTCGGTATATCTTCCTCCGTATACGCATAAGATGTCTTTCTCTCAAGACTCATCAAGATCAGTAAGAGGGTGTCACTCTTTCTATGAGGGAAACATACTGTGAGGGTCTCTCTGGTAAGTTCCATCAATAACAACGGCATTGCTGTGAAGATATTTACCAAAACTGCTCATATTACGTTCGTGTTATGCTCCTGATCCAAACCCTCTTGATGCTCCGCTATAGCATCTCTTGTCGTCTCCGCTGTGGCATTGGTGTCTCCCTCGGTAGGAAGCAAGCACTCTTTTTGCTGCGCCCTTTCATTTTCATGTTTTTTATACCAGACAATCAGCCTCCAACCGGCTTGTAACCTGACGCGATGAGAGTGTAATGATGATAAAGGTAAAGTGGAGACGGCCTTTGACTTTACCCTTGCTGGTCAGGTCGAAGACCAGTGGTGTTAAAGCTATAGATAAAATGTTTTTGACTGATAGATTTGGGTCACACCAAAGGTGTTGAGCGTGTAAGGAAAGTGTGTTTCATCTCACTTTTATGAGTCAAGTCAAAAACCAGTCGTATCGACCTTGATGTGAAGAAGGAATCTCATGTCTCATAAAGGATGAATAAAATGTCAGTTGTGTGGAGCTTATTGTGAAGATGCGAGATCAATGTTTTGAGGGTGTAATGAAGATGTATTTGAACGGACCTGCAAAAATTACGTCTAAGGTCTGAGGTGCTGAGGAAGTCTTGAAGCTAAGGGTTTGGTGAAAATGGCCTTTGACTTTAGCTATAAGGGTCAACACAAAGTCCAGTGATGTTAAGAATATATCAAGAGTAATTGTATAATGAAGATATGTTCATCGAGGGTGCTGTTAAAATGGGAATGTAGAGAAGATGAGGGTGTAGAGAAACTAGTCTTTGATAACGTTGGGGTTAAGTTTGTAGGGAACATGACGAAATCACTAAGGTCTGGCCAAAGGCAGCGGCGTCGAGGGTGTCGTACAGATACATTAGGACTTATAAGTGCATTCAAGTTTATCGAGGGTGTGGAGGAGTGGTGTTGTATCCTCCTATGTAGTAAATATTATGGTGCGAGTAGCGGAAAAAAGACATTGCAGTCGCGTTTCTGTCAACACTTCTTGTTCTCCTCCTGTACACTTACAAAGATCCTCCTCGCTTATCTCAATATTCCTTTCAACCGAGATGACCATGTTTGGGATGTGTTTTGTTCGTGCTATATGGAAAGTGTGAATTATTTACATGTATATATATATGTTTATGTCTGTGTATGTATATATATATATATATATATATATATGTATACGTTGAAATGTACAGGTATGTATATGTGCGCGTGTGGACGTGTATGTATATACATGTATATGTGGGTGGGTTGGGCCCTTCTTTCGTCTGTTTCCTTGCGCTACCTCGCTAACGCGGGAGACAGCGACAAAGTATAATACATATATATATATATATATATATATATATATATATATATATATATATATATATATATATATATATATATATATTTTTATACTATTCGCCATTTCCCGCGATAGCGAGGTAGCGTTAAGAACAGAGGACTGGGCCTTTGAGGGAATATCCTCACCTGGCCCTCTTCTCTGTTCCTTCTTTTGGGAAAAAAAAAAATAAAAATAAAAAAAATAAAAAAAATAAAAAAAAAATAAAAAAAAATAAAAAAAATAAAAAAATAAAAAAAGAAAAAAAGAATGAATATATATATATATATATACATATATATATATATATATATATATATATATATATATATATACATATATATATATATATATATATATATATATATATATATATATATATGATACCCTCCAACAGCCAGGATTCGAACCCAGGTACATATGCGTGGTAGGCGGGCTCAGTACTGCTAGGCTATGATCGCTCCTGATAGGGAAATAACTATTCGATTACAAGCAATCGGTTACCCTTCGTCTCACATCGATGCGCAACGGGGCCTAGACCGTTCAAATCCCATCAGGCTCACAAAACCATCAGATATCATTTTACCGAACCTAACTGTACAAACGCGAAGGTATCTGTGCACAAATATAGTGCATATCAACGCGCACTTTCATGGAATAAATAGTATAGAGTGAAAAAGATTTTGAGCGATCGGGGCCTAAACATACAGGAGGGTGAAAGGCGTGCAAGGAATAGAGTGAATTGGAACGATGTGGTATACCGGGGTCGATGTGCTGCCAATGGATTGAACCAGGGCATATGAAGGACTGGGGTAAACCATGGAAAGTTTTGTAGGGCCTGGATGTGGAAAGGGAGCTGTAGTTTCGGTGCATTGCACATGACAGCTAGACCGAGTCTGAACGAATGTAGCCTTTGTTGTCTTAGCGCTACCTCGAGCGCACGAGGGGGAAGAGGGGTGCCATTTCATGCGCGGAAAGGTGGCGGCGAGAATGGATGAAGGCAGCATGTATGAATATGTTCATGTGTATATATGTATGTGTCTGTGTATGTATATGTATGTATACATACGTTGAAATGTATAGGTATATATATGTACGTGTGTGGGCGTTTATGTATATACATGTGCATATATATGCCTGCGGTAAACTATAGAAAGGTCTCTGGGGCCTAGTTGTGGATAAGGAGCTGTGGTTTCGGTGCGTTAGACAGCTAGAGAATGGATGTGAGTGAATGTGTCATTTCTTCGTCTGTACTTGGCGCTACCTCGTTAGAGGAAAAATAGAGAGCAAGGATGAAAAAACAAAAATCATATACACACACAAGCACACACCCACACACACAATATATATATATATATATATATATATTTTTTTTTTTAACTATTCGCCATTTCCCGCGTTAGCAAGGTAGCGTTAAGAACAGAGGACTGGGCCTTTGTGGAATATCCTCACCTGGCCCCCCTCTGTTCCTTCTTTTGGAAAATTAAAAAAAAAAAAAAACGAGAGGGGAGGATTTCCAGCCTCCCGCTCCCTCCCCTTTTAGTCGCCTTCTACGACACGCAGGGAATACGTGGGAAGTACTCTTAATCCCCTATCCCCAGGGGGATATATATATGCAAACTCATATTAAACAAAAATTATCCCCCCTTTAAGTAGGTAAAGGTTCGAGTTGAAATGGTGTTTTCCCTAAACAAGCCACAGAAAATACAGAGTTTTAGGAAATTCATTGTCAGGTTTATTATCTATGAACCAGAGAATTATAAAGTTTGCATAACCGCATTTATTCTTACCAGTGATTGGCATTATGCTCAGAACTCTTCCTTAACAACAACAATCTCACCTATTTGAGCGCTTACAGACAACTGAGGAGCATTTCTAGCCTGTTCAGGGCCCCAATCTCTCTTGAGGATGATTGCTTCTATGCAATCATTGACTTCCTTTTTCACTCCTTCAGAAGTACTAGACACTTGCACCATCGAGTGAGATGCCAAATTGTCCTTGGATGTGTGCTGGCTAGACAATGCCCTGTCACACTGATGTCCATGATGGGAGGAAGTGTGACATGTCTGCTCAGCCTCACAGTTGAAACCTAGACTAGAGTGATCAGGAGTGAATGACCTCTCTCCCTCATGAACTTTCATGTGCCGCACTAAACAACTCTTCTGGGAGTAGGTCTTTTGGCAAAGTGAACATTCAACTGGACTCTCTCTTGTATGAATAGCCATGTGTTTCACTAAACTTCTTCTCAAGGAGAAGGCTTTTTGGCACTGTGAACATTTATATGGCTTTTCACCTGAATGAAGAGTCATATGCTCAGCTAAAGCAATCTTCCTGGAGAATGACTTTTGGCAATGTGAACATTCATAAGGCTTCTCACCTGTATGAACAGTCATATGCTTTACTAAATACTTCTTCAAGGAGAAGGACCTTTGACAATGAGAACAATCATATGGTTTCTCTCCTGAATGAATTGTCATGTGCTGCACTAAATTACCTCTCTGGGAGAAGGATTTTTCACAGAATGAACAAGCATATTGTTTTCCACCTGTGTGAACAGTCATGTGCCTCATTAAACTACTTTTCCTTGAGAAAAATTTCTGGCAATGTGAGCATTCATATGGCTTTTCTCCTGAATGAACAGTCACATGCCGCACTAAATGACTTCCTCTAGAAAAGGAACTTTGGCAGTATGAACATTCATAAGGCTTTTCTCCCTGACTTAATAAGCTGCTACAAGAACGAAATATAGCAGTTGTAGCAGAATGAAGAGCCTTACAGGGAAAACATACCAGACGTATGAATCCACTACAAAAAGCAAAAGCTACATCAGTAAAAAATACATAATGATCAGAGCAGCAACAACAGTAAAAACAGTTAAAGAACATCAACAACAGTAGGAGGTAACAAGAACAATAAGATATACATATATATATATATATATATATATATATATATATATATATATATATATATATATATATATATATATATATATATATATATATATATATATATATATATATAAAATCCCTCCCTAGAGCTTCTCACTTACGCCCTTCTCTTCTTGATAACACCTGCTTAACCCTCTTCGTTCCTCTATTGTACCCACTGCCTCTTCTCCCTGCGTGGCAGTACCCGCTACACCTCGGGAAGAAGTCACCGAAGCGCGACACTCCACCTGCGGCCTGAAGGTAAACAACCTCCTGCAGGTGTGAGGCCTGGGGGCGTCGGGCTTTGGCTTCATGCTTGGACGAGGTGAGGCGAAGCCCCGGGAATATGTGATCTGACGGAGTCTGTTTATAATACAGAGGAAAAGACAAGCAAGAGTTAAAGGGATGAAGGGTCATGAGAGGGACGGGTTAGTTAGTGGAGAAGTAAAGAACGTTAAACTGTTATTATGGATTTGGGAGGAGCAAAGAACCCTAGATTTTACAAATGTGTGGTGAGCTGTGGAAAGATGAGTGAAGGGATATTGAGTTCGAGATGCAGTCGGTGGACCGCCACTTTTTCAATGGTTATGAACTGGTGCTGTCTTGAGATGGGAGGGTCTTTTCCCGCTGGCGAGTGGCGGTGATACACAGCGACAGGAAAGGCTCCAGGAGTAATGAGAAAGGTGACTGATTGAGATATTGGAATCTGGTGGATCTTTCTTTTTTTTTCTTTTGGTGGGGGTGCAGAGCGCAGGTGGGGCGCTGATCCCGGAATGGGGTGGAAACCGGATGTGGCTGCGTAGAGGTAAGTGGAGAACGGGCTCTGGGTCGGAGGGTGAGGCAGGGAAGGGCGTCTCTCCCCTGTGTACTCCCGCTCCGTGGGTGTTCCTCTCTTATTTTTTTTTTTATGATCGCGGAGGATTCACGCCGCAGGTGCGGCCCCGCCAGGTAAATAACCTCTGGTGGAGACAACCGTAATGCTGTGTGTATGTGTCTCACGTCAGCCGCGTCTGATGATCACACACACACACACACACACACACACACACACACAGAACGTCAGCTGAAACACAAGAAACAAAGCAGGACGGCCCTTTAGATTAAGACATATAACAGGAGCAAATATACCTTACTCCCGGGTCGCCACTCGTGATAGTTGCTGGAGCTTACTCTGCAGCAGCGTCTTAGATCGTAGAAAGTCGAAAAAGAGAAACGGAGCGAGAGTTTACCTGGTATAGACGGACGGTAGCGTTGTTGGTGCTGCTTAGAATGTCGTCCTAGTTTGCTGATGGTCTTCTGCCTTTGTCTGTGGCATCCTCTCCTCGTGCCTCTTGCTGCAATCCGCTGCATGTCCACTTTCCATTCTGTTGCCCTTTATCACAAACTGCTGACTCACTCCTGTCATACGATTCCTTTTCTCTCTCTCTCTCTCTCTCTCTCTCTCTCTCTCTCTCTCTCTCTCTCTCTCTCTCTCTCTCTCTCTCTCTCTCTCTCTCTCAAGTGGTAAGCAGCCACCGAGCACTACTTGCCTGGCCATCGGGAGGGCTAGTGATGGCTGTGCAGTGAGCTAGCACTCCAGTGGCTGTCAGGTTTCACCCTTTTAGCTCAGGTTGCTGATATTTCTTTCTGCCTCACTCACATGTTGGCTGGTGGCATCAGCTCCACAATCTTTCCATTTCAATCATACCACAGCACAACACAACATGTAATTCAAATGACTCGTTTTTCGTCAAACTATTTTGAGGTGATGGGTAGTGGATGGTAAGCATTCACTGACCAGGGAGGTAATGATACTTCTTGGGAAGTGGGATGGAGAGATAAGGTTGCATTACAGTGGCTTTTATGTTTCCTTCCGTAGCCTAGTGGCTGTCTTTTCTTCCTGCCACACATGCAAGTGAGTTTCTGCCGTTCATTCTACCCACACACTCTCTCCATCTCACACATAACGGTCATCAACATATGCCTCTCATGACTATCATATTCTTAACTCTAACGTTTTCTTTTGGTGAGCATTCGCTGCGAGCGAGTTCCTTTTGGCATTTTTCTTCGTATTGTTTAATTACTTGTATTTTAAAATAATGTCTCATTGTTCAAGATTGTAATCATGGACCATAACGTACATTGTTTATAATCCTAAAGCATGCATTTTGTGGTCAGTAAAATATGTCTATCTATCTATTTGTCTGTTTATCTATCTAGCTATCTATCTTTCTATCCATCTATCTATCTGTCTATCTATACATCTATTCGTACTTGAGGAAGTAAGTATCCTCCTGCTTATCTCCAGACGTTGCCATACACCAGTCATTACCTGCCGCTCATTGCCAACGCTTTCACACTACCGCACGACGTCAGTTGTTTTCATTACCACTGGATCACCTCCCGCCCTGTGGTCTCACTGATGCCTCCTGACGCACACTCTCACCCTTGGTCTGCTGGATGTAGTTTTGTTTCATGCGTTACTCTTCCTGCTGCACACTACCACACTCTTCCCTTTCGCGGTGGTACACACTGCCATCTTTTTGTCGTGCCGTGTCACACATGACCACTTCGTAGCGCCTAGTAACACCCACAACCGCACCTTCTCCTTCAAGCTGCCGCTTATCAATGGCTGTTGATGCGCGACCCTCTGACGCACATTATTACTAGCCAACGCTGTACACTCTAATGACTCCTGCTGTATATAGCATGGCGCCAGAGACCTCCACCCACCACTAAATACTATCAAGTGCCTGACTACCGCGACCGTGCACTACCAACATGCTCATCATACTTTTGTGCACCTGGTGCATGTGGTGATGCTCCGCCACACACTACCACACACACACACTCCATCACATTGTTCATTCCTGCCGTACAGTATCATACGCTAACACACAATGTTGTATGCTGATAAGACTACACACTGTCACAGAGGACATTTCACTATCTCACATCAACTGCACAAGGTTACACAGTGCAGCAAGCTATCACACAGTACCAATTTCTACTACATGATATTCCATTCTGTCGCACTTGTCATTACTTTCTGCGAACTACCTACACTCAGTATCGCATCATCACCTCCAGCTAAGCATAACCACACATTCGCACTATCACTGAAACACACTTCAACATATCTTATGATTCACTCTACCATCTGCTGCATACATGTTGATATGGCATTTTGCAACGCACTGCCACCTTTTTCTTCCTATAGCCGCTTACAGTACCACCTTCTTCTGTTACCTACCACCACAGATAACCAACAGCGTCTACAGATAGAACATATCAAGAGAGACTAAAACAGTAAGTGCACACGTGGGGAACTATCACCAGTCACCTAGGACGAACTCAGACAATATGGATGTCATCAATCATCATGTCTCATTTTATTCTCTGTCCAAACAGAAGTGTGAAGCTAAAGTATCTTAGACGTAATCATGTAAGGAATTCTGCTGCTCACTCAGGATTTCGACTTGATCTCCACCGTATACCCGGCGGTTTGGTGAGAGATCCCTTGTGATGAGGGTCATAACGATCATTTTCAGGTACCTTAACACCAGGTAGTTGTAAGGGCAAAGGTCATCATTGTCACTTTTATACAATGACCCTTCCATCGTTCCAGTGTGAAGACAGGCCTTAAGCTTCATATGACACAAACGGTGTAATATCTAATATAGATATCAACCTTAATATGAAACAACTTTGATAGATCTAATACATACATCAGAATTTAAGCGAGGAACATTAGAAAGGAGAAATATGAGAAAAAATCAGGAAAAACAAAAATAAGATTAGAGAAAAAAAATCAAATCTACTGGACAAAATTGGTCATAATTCACCACACAATCAGACCATTACTGAAACGCATTGCGATTTGTCTCATAGCTAGAGAGATTTAAGACGTATACCTCTTTCCCTAGAAGCAAGTTCTTGATGCATCTGCCTGATCAGGATTGCTATGCAAAACAACTTAAGTTAAACTAGTTCTGAGCACGATTTCTTCATCTCAGGGAACAACGTAAGTTTGCGATGTGCTTTGCCGAGTCTTGTGACGAAATTCCACTCTCTCATGTGTCATGTGTATCTAATACAGTTACGTGGATTATTTCTGCCGTTGATGGAAGCTAGAACATAGAAATTTTGGCTACGTTGAGCTAGTGGTAAAGATCTTGCCTTGATGTAATCTCACTGGGGCGAGATCTTTACACACACACACACACACACACACACACACACACACACTCACTCACTCACTCTCTCTCTCTCTCTCTCTCTCTCTCTCTCTCTCTCTCTCTCTCTCTCTCTCTCTCTCTCTCTCTCTCTCTCTCTCTCTCTCTCATTAGGAAAACGTTATTTTTCGTCTGGTATATTGAAGTTGCTGAAGCACATGGTTGGTACAGCAAAAGTAATATCGTAAGCAAACGACTTATTATCATTTGATAAAAACACAGAAAAGAAGTAGGAGAGAAACTCTGGTCATGTGCTTAGTTAAAAACATCGTCCCGATGCGGTTCACTTGGCTCGTCTGCTTCAGTGACTCATTCACCGGTCAATAAGAAGAGGTTGAGAGCTAAACAGAATAATATTTATATAATGATACTTTCCCCTAAAACTCAATAACTGGCTGTCTCCTACGTTTCATAACTTTTCTGATAAGAAATAACACATGCTATAGTCGAAGCATGAGACATGTTGTATCACAACAAAGAATCTTATGTTATGATAACCCATTAGAATCCATTATCATTCGCTCCCATTCATTCACCTCTTTTTTCATCTATTTTGAAAAGCAGAAACTGTCATCATAGGTAATATGATTTGTATTTCTCTGATACCGCCAAAACGATGCTAGAACTGAAATATCTCACATTAAACATTTCATTTTTCGCACGTCATTTTCGGGGATCGCTTCTGCATGGTAGTGACAGCAGACTTCATTTGTTCCAGTTCCCATGGAGTGCGCATCTCGAGTCCAGTAACCCAGTATACCATCAACCGTCACCATTTGATATCATTATGTTTCCTTTTTACTGTTTTAATCCTACGCTCCCTCCAGTGTCTCTCCCTGTCCTGATTCGTACGTCACTTTCATTTCCAGACCAGACAGATGTCTGTGTCAAACACTAAACAACAGGTAGAGTAATTGTGATAGAAATACATTTTCTGTTGCTTCTCTTTTTTTCCTCGGGTTTGTTTAGGTAATAACCAATGCAGTAAATGTAGCCCAGTGCGATAAATTCGAAGCAGGAGGCTCACAAACTAGACAAAACACAGCGATAATGTATAACTAACGATGAATGAGTATAATTTCTTTATTCATTTATCATTTGACAACAGTCCACCAATAGTAACAAGAGTTGGTACACGCAATTCACAGCATGCAGAGATATACGCTGGCATTAGTAGGCACATTAGATTAACTGAATTGTACGATCCAATGGCTGTAGAAGACACAGCATCCCGCTCGGGTCTGGCAAGAACAGAATGAATTAACAGTTCCCCTTCAAAACTGTGGGCTCTTTAAGTGAACAGGTTACACACCCCAAGATGCAATTTCAGTTGTTTATTTCCTAAGATACTCTGTCTTTTGTACTATTTGATACTGACGCATTACTAAAACTTGCCCCTGGTTTTTCTTCTCCACACCCGACATGTATACTCGATCAGACAGCTTCTCCCCGCTTATCATTTTCATATGCCCAAACCAGTGTATCACACCTTCCCCACTTCTCTCATACATACTCTTCTTATAACTCACTTCTCTCTTTCCCTGTATTTTCTCACCACAAATTGTCCTCAAACACTTAACTTTCAACCCATCCAGCTCCTTTCTGCACATATTTACCTAGAGATCATACCTCGCATCCATACAACACAGTCGGCGCTTCTAAAAACCATCACATATATCCATCTTTTCCCCCCCTCACAGACAGTGACCTATATTTCTGCATTCTTCTCAGTACAACCAAAAACGTAGCCCTCTCACTCATCCTGTAGATTAATTCATATATCATGGTTCCATCCGTTGCCATAGCCACATGCAGGTATCTAAACCTCCACTCTTCCTCCAGGTTCCCTCCAATCAGCCTCACACTCCAACCAACCTGTGCCTCTCCACTGCTAAACTGCATAATCTTACTTCAGTCTATTACCCTGTTTCATATTGTGTATACAGTACAAGATCTTCTTCAGTACATCCACATCTTCACGTTACCCTTTTCTTCACAAACTAGACTAGGTACATTATGCTATTCTACACAGCACTCATCTTTGTATCTTCAGTAAGGCAGGTTCATGGCCAACCACGAATTTTTACACACACACACACACACACACACACACACACACAAAACACCATTATTGTCATATGGATTATTCATATCATTATTAATTTATTGTTATTATTATCATCATCATTATCATTATCATCATTATCATTATAATTATCATCATCATTTCATTATTATCATCATTATCATCATTATCATTATTATTATTATTATTATTGTTGTTGTTATATAAACCCAGGAATCTTTTCCCTGTGATCCAGTAGCTTCATACCTGCGCCACACTCCTTTGATACAACCTCGCCAATGTGACTCTCTCTCTCTCTCTCTCTCTCTCTCTCTCTCTCTCTCTCTCTCTCTCTATCTATCTATCTATCTATCTATCTATCTATCTATATATATATATATATATATATATATATATATATATATATATATATATATATATATATATGTATATGTTATGTAATCGGGTAATGATGGTCTCGAGAGCCAAATATGATAAAAGTAGATCATCAAACAATCAAAAAACTAAATCATCACCAGCAATCAGCAGTTCCCCCCCCTCCCCCCTCATACACGTATATGATATCATGTTTAAGAAGCGGCACATTAAGGACGTGAGAAATGATTCAACACTTCGCGTTGTTTATCCAAATCATTTGCAACCGCCGTATTCAACACAAACACCTTCCCAGCGACTGAGCTGCACCCACTCTAGCGTGAATGTGGACTCATCTATTAGAAAGTACAACTCACTTAAGTCAGCATCTTTTGTAGGGTTCTTGATTTTCTTGTGTGAGCTACACTCAATCATTATCGCCTCTTTTCTCGTCCTCTCACTCTTGCCAATATGTAAACAATATTACACTTCACCTCCTCACACAGTAGTATGGTGGATATCAAGAAAGTCTATCTAATGGTAATATTCATCTTACCTCCTCACTTACCACCCTACATTGAGGATTCCAATGGTTGCTTTAGAAAACATTTGAAATCCTGTTGTGAGTCGCAGGGGACTGAACAGGGGTGGAAAAAGTGAATCATTTTATGTCTAGTTTTTTCTTCTAATTCCGCTTTGGATGATCCTGTAAGATCTCTTCACCCTCTGTTGTTCCTCGTATTATTTCTACAACCCTCACTATGACACAGCACAGACAGTTCTTTCGGGACACAAACAAGACGTATGGACCAGCTGGTATCCCTCCTTGGACATCGAAAAGGTTACTTCCAGGTAGACAGCCGTGCTTGCTCAACTGTTTTTCTTATGAGGGAAAAGCATAAAGATTTCCTTTTTTGGGAACCTTCTGTGGTATAGCCTGTCATAGAAGAGAGTAACCACTAAAACCCTTCCAATTTTCGATCCATAGCATTAGCCTCTACTGTTTTCAAAGTCTTTCAATCTTTTCTTAACTTTCTGATTTCTTAAGAACCCTGAAGCTCACTGTCGTCCATTTCTTTTACTAATGTCACAAATGTTACTAATTTTCAGCCGATGACACATTGAAGACATTTATCAGGTTATGCCATCAGGGTTTGATCTCCAAGCATAACTCTATCACCTTTCATCTTACACTTGACGAATCGTCTCTATAATTTTTTCGTTGCCCTACCCCTCTGTCATACTCCATCCACTTGACTTAAGGGTGTTGGCTCACTCTCCCACTCTCCCCTTTAATACTACTACACTATCTGCCTCTGAGAACTGGCTGCTTGTGTGCCCTCGCTATTTCTGAAATCAGATGATAACTTGGATAGCCGCCCGCCTCGTCACATGAACCCTGTGTGGACGCTGACAGTTGAGAGCTAGGCCGCTGTGATCACGTCTGCTGTATTTTCTCGACAGTTAGGTTCTCTAAATCTTCATTTCTCTTCAAAGAGCTATGATCTGCCAACTTTTTTTTTAGGGTCAGATTTTTCAATTACTCAAAAATTCTCATTTATTTCCCCTCTGCTTTCCTTATTTCATATACCTATTATCTCGATTTTCATTTTCTTCATTTTATGCCACGATCAAACTTTTGTTTGCGACTTTAGTCTTAGATATGAAGAGAAGAAAACCCACAGTAGTGAAGGCAATAAATCTTGTCATTATCCATGTCAGTCTGGCCACACAGGCGTCGTGCTTGAATCAGTTATCGTCAACTACACAACCGGAAAATCGGAGCCACACCATTAATAATCATTTAGGTTTAAAGACATGGTATATTCCGTAAGTTATTACTATTATCATTATTCTACTATTATTGTCATCATTATCGTTATTACTATTATGATTATTATTATTATCATTATCATTATCATCACTCATCATTATTATTACTAACGATAATGATAATAATATCATTATTATTGATATTGTTTTTACTTTGATCATTATCATTATCATTATTGTTATTTATTATCGATATTACTACTATTATCATAATCATTATCACGTCATTATTTCTGTTAATGATAATGATTATGATGATACTAACAGCAATTTTTTTTAGGAGATAGGGGTTAATATCAAAGTGCTGAGGCACTTATGTCACCTCGACATAGACAATGGTTCATCAATAATTCTGATATTTGTTGTGTCCCGCTACGTAAGGTCATTGCAAACTCTTGATACCCCATCCAGGCGCGTGTGCTTACGTTACCACAAATGCATATAATGTCTCAATCATACAGCGACAGATACTCCTCTACAAGATGTGAGTGTACGACACCACGAACATTCCAGTGTGAGTAAACAATACCATAAACTTTATTATCGGTGCGTCATGATGATCTAACGTCTTATAAGCTTACATCACCATAGAGTGGGAGGCTTTGCCTCTGTCGTAAACTTGTACCACTAACATGTGTACAGTCGTAAACTCATACATGAGATAGGGTTTACTGCGTCATAAGCTCACGGTGTGTGTGTGTGTGTGGAAGGGGTTGCTGCATGTGGTCATTCGTCTCAGTTACACACCCTTGCAAAACACAAGGTTCAGGAGTTATCGCGTTTTTCATTACCATCTTTACCCGACCTACCCGGTGTAGGCAAGACACGTCTGACAGCAGATAAACAGTTATGTTTCCATCATATGAAAATCTGTTTTCCTTGTATTTTGTGAGGATGATAGTGAGTAGAGCAATTCATTACCTAGAGTGAATTATCATTAATACGATCCTTAGGCGTACGACAGAGCGACATGCGATATCACGTAATTGTAAGATATCAAAGAACAACAAAGATTAAAGTCTCCATTGCCAAGCCTGACACAGTTCCTTCTTCAGGGACACATTTTCTACAACAGGGACTTTGGGGTGTGATATCATTTACTATTTTACTTAAATCATTACACAGTGAAAGCTCTCATAGTTACTTAAGGCCACTGTTATCCGTGTGTTCACAGAGACGGAGCAGTATGAGAACAGTGGAACACCTCCAGTACAGATCACTCAGAGATATCCTATTCTTCTTGCTTATTCAGTGTGCCCCTTGGACAGGCTATCATGTGAGTGAGCTGTTATGCATTTGTTCATACGAGGTACAGTTGACCTCCTGATGTGTCTGGTCATTCGGTGTCTGTTTAGTCAGTGGATCTCGTCGTTCCTGTATGTATGTATGGTCAACGTACAGTACATATATACCACTCACTATAACATGTACACCACCAGCATCATGTGAACTATGCAAAATATACATACCGACAGTAGAACATGCACACTGGGTCACCACGCCAGAAACACTGCCTACTGGACGTTAATTGCCCAAGGTCATAAAATATTCCCATTACACTTTACCCCGATATTGCTTCATGTATTTCAACCATCACATCATGAATATTTCTTGCAATCTATAAATACACAATGCAGCACCAGTGGAAAGTCATGTGATGGAAAAGAATACATCAGGAGATCATGAGTGTTTACCGTTTGCTACGGTTCACCCACCAAGTGTGTACCTCCAGGCATTCCTTCCCATTCCCACCTGTACCCCATATACCCTACCTAGGCCTCCTCTCCCTGTCCACTACGTTCCAGTCTCCTCTGCCACCTACATCTCTCATTGCCATTCGCTTACTCTCCCCTTTTGCCATTCTACGCTCACACAAGTCTCTTTTCTAACCTCACCTTCCACTCTCTTCTCACCCCTAACGTTCTCTCTTTTTGAAAAACCTCTACAAATCTTCATTCTTGCCTCCACAGGGTAATGATCAGACAAACCACGAGCTGCCATTCTCATCACATTAATATCCAAAAATCTCTCTTTTGCATGCCTGTTAATTATAATGTAATACAGTAATACAGCTGACCATGCCTCCTACTCCATACGTATACCTGTATAAGTCCCCCTCTTTTTAAGCCAAGTATTGCCAGTCACTAGACCTTTTTCAGATCAGAACTCCTCAAACCGTTTCCCGTTTCCTTACACGTTTCTAATCGTGACATCACGGGCTGCCGTTGGTTGAACGCATATTCTCGAATCCTGGTTGCAGCAGGTGTTTGTATTAAAGAATGTGTGAAAAATGCTCGGAGAAACAGATGGATTTGTATGTGGCATATATGAACCTGGAAAAAGCATATGACTGAGGTAATAAAGATGCCTTGAGAAAGGTCTTAAGAATGTACGGTTTGGGAAGAAAGGTACAAGAAGCCGTAAGAAGTTTACATTAGGCATGTATTCGATTACATAGTATTCGAATAGTCATTTCCCTATCAACGTCGATCATAGCCTAGCGGTAGCACTCTTGCCTGCTACGCAGGAGTCCCGGGATCAAGCCTGGCTATTGGAGGTTTGTATGTTCTAGGAAAGTGCGCGTTTATATGCACTTTGTTCGTATTCATATACCTCAGTGTTGTGCAGTTAGGTTCTGTAAAATACCTTCTTCTAGTTGTGTTAGCCTGATGGGATATGACCAGTGAAGACCCCGCTGCTCACCAACGTGAGACGATCATATCCCAGCCGTATACTCCCCCCTGCCTCCCGGGTTCGAGCCTGGCTGTTGAAGGTTTGTATGTTCTGTGAAAGCATACATTCATACGCACTGTGTTCGTATATATATATATATATATATATATATATATATATATATATATATATATATATATATATATATATATATATATATTGGAAAGGATCACAATTTTGCGCGTGATCAAGATATTCCTATGAGTCCACGGGGAAAATGAAACACGAAAAGTTCCCAAGTGCACTTTCGTGTAATAATCGCATCATCAGGGGAGACACAAGAGAGGAATATAACAGTCAGTTGATATACATCGAAGAGACGAAGCTAGGACACCATTTGGTAAACATGTTTACCAAATGGCGTCCTAGCTTCGTCTCTTCGATATATATATATATATATATATATATATATATATATATATATATATATATATATATATATATATATATATATGAAGCAAACGAACAGACTGTCGTGCAAAAGTATGAAGGTTAATACCACATTTCACAGGCACATGGTATACTCTGGTTCCAGTATCTTGTTCCAATGCAGTTTCGGTTTCTCACGACCTGTTTTGAATTGGAATGATCAGTTACGAAGAGTTTGTGGAAAGCCGAAAAGTATTAGATCATGAAATATAAGTCATCATATCCATGAGGTACTGCCTTAACCCTCATACACACACACACACACACACACACACACACACACGCACACACACACACACACATACACACACATACACACACATACACACACAGATACACACACACACACACACTCACATATATATATTTATTTTTTTTTTTTCTTTTTTTTATACTTTGTCGCTGTCTCCCGCGTTTGCGAGGTAGCGCAAGGAAACAGACGAAAGAAATGGCCCAACCCCCCCCCCCCATACACATGTACATACACACGTCCACACACGCAAATATACATACCTACACAGCTTTCCATGGTTTACCCCAGACGCTTCACATGCCTTGATTCAATCCACTGACAGCACGTCAACCCCTGTATACCACATCGCTCCAATTCACTCTATTCCTTGCCCTCCTTACACCCTCCTGCATGTTCAGGCCCCGATCACACAAAATCTTTTTCACTCCATCTTTCCACCTCCAATTTGGTCTCCCTCTTCTCCTCGTTCCCTCCACCTCCGACACATATATCCTCTTGGTCAATCTTTCCTCACTCATTCTCTCCATGTGCCCAAACCATTTCAAAACACCCTCTTCTGCTCTCTCAACCACGCTCTTTTTATTTCCACACATCTCTCTTACCCTTACGTTACTTACTCGATCAAACCACCTCACACCACACATTGTCCTCAAACATCTCATTTCCAGCACATCCATCCTCCTGCGCACAACTCTATCCATAGCCCACGCCTCGCAACCATACAACATTGTTGGAACCACTATTCCTTCAAACATACCCATTTTTGCTTTCCGAGATAATGTTCTCGACTTCCACACATTTTTCAAGGCTCCCAAAATTTTCGCCCCCTCCCCCACCCTATGATCCACTTCCGCTTCCATGGTTCCATCCGCTGACAGATCCACTCCCAGATATCTAAAACACTTCACTTCCTCCAGTTTTTCTCCATTCAAACTCACCTCCCAATTGACTTGACCCTCAACCCTACTGTACCTAATAACCTTGCTCTTATTCACATTTACTCTTAACTTTCTTCTTCCACACACTTTACCAAACTCAGTCACCAGCTTCTGCACTTTCTGAATCAGCCACCAGCGCTGTATCATCAGCGAACAACAACTGACTCACTTCCCAAGCTCTCTTATCCCCAACAGACTTCATACTTGCCCCTCTTTCCAAAACTCTTGCATTTACCTCCCTAACAACCCCATCCATAAACAAATTAAACAACCATGGAGACATCACACACCCCTGCCGCAAAACCTACATTCACTGAGAACCAATCACTTTCCTCTCTTCCTACACGTACACATGCCTTACATCCTCGATAAAAACTTTTCACTGCTTCTAACAACTTGCCTCCCACACCATATATTCTTAATACCTTCCACAGAGCATCTCTATCAACTCTATCATATGCCTTCTCCAGATCCATAAATGCTACATACAAATCCATTTGCTTTTCTAAGTATTTCTCACATACATTCTTCAAAGCAAACACCTGATCCACACATCCTCTACCACTTCTGAAACCGCACTGCTCTTCCCCAATCTGATGCTCTGTACATGCCTTCACCCTCTCAATCAATACCCTCCCATATAATTTACCAGGAATACTCAACAAACTTATACCTCTGTAATTTGAGCACTCACTCTTATCCCCTTTGCCTTTGTACAATGGCACTATGCACGCATTCCGCCAATCCTCAGGCACCTCACCATGAGTCATACATACATTAAATAACCTTACCAACCAGTCAACAATACAGTCACCCCCTTTTTTAATAAATTCCACTGCAATACCATCCAAACCTGCTGCCTTGCCGGCTTTCATCTTCCGCAAAGCTTTTACTACCTCTTCTCTGTTTACCAAATCATTTTCCCTAACCCTCTCACTTTGCACACCACCTCGACCAAAACACCCTATATCTGCCACTCTGTCATCAGACACATTCAACAAACCTTCAAAATACTCATTCCATCTCCTTCTCACATCACCGCTACTTGTTATCACCTCCCCATTTACGCCCTTCACTGAAGTTCCCATTTGCTCCCTTGTCTTACGCACCCTATTTACCTCCTTCCAGAACATCTTTTTATTCTCCCTAAAATTTACTGATAGTCTCTCACCCCAACTCTCATTTGCCCTTTTTTTTCACCTGGCTCTGAGTGAAACGAAGCTCAAGGGTAAAGGGGAAGAGTGGTTTGGAAATGTCTGGGGAGTGAAGTCAGGGGTTAGTGAGAGGACAAGAGCAAGGGAAGGAGTAGCAATACTCCTGAAACAGGAGTTGTGGGAGTATGTGATAGAATGTAAGAAAGTAAATTCTCGATTAATATGGGTAAAATTGAAAGTTGATGGAGAGAGGTGGGTGATTATTGGTGCATATGCACCTGGGCATGAGAAGAAAGATCATGAGAGGCAAGTGTTTTGGGAGCAGCTGAATGAGTGTGTTAGCGGTTTTGATGCACGAGACCGGGTTATAGTGATGGGTGATTTGAATGCAAAGGTGAGTAATGTGGCAGTTGAGGGAATAATTGGTATGCATGGGGTGTTCAGTGTTGTAAATGGAAATGGTGAAGAGCTTGTAGATTTATGTGCTGAAAAAGGACTGATGATTGGGAATACCTGGTTTAAAAAGCGAGATATACATAAGTATACTTATGTAAGTAGGAGAGATGGCCAGAGAGCGTTATTGGATTACGTGTTAATTGACAGGCGTGCGAAAGAGAGACTTTTGGATGTTAATGTGCTGAGAGGTGCAACTGGAGGGATGTCTGATCATTATCTTGTGGAGGCTAAGGTGAAGATTAGTATGGGTTTTCAGAAAAGAGGAGTGAATGTTGGGGTGAAGAAGGTGGTGAGAGTAAGTGAGCTTGGGAAGGAGACCTGTGTGGGGAAGTACCAGGAGAGACTGTGTACAGAATGGAAAAAGGTGAGAACAATGGAAGTAAGGGGAGTGGGGGAGGAATGGGATGTATTTAGGGAATCAGTGATGGATTGCGCAAAAGATGCTTGTGGCATGAGAAGAGTGGGAGGTGGGCTGTTTAGAAAGGGTAGTGAGTGGTGGGATGAAGAAGTAAGAGTATTAGTGAAAGAGAAGAGAGAGGCATTTGGACGATTTTTGCAGGGAAAAAATGCAATTGAGTGGGAGAAGTATAAAAGAAAGAGACAGGAGGTCAAGAGAAAGGTGCAATATATATATATATATATATATATATATATATATATATATATATATATATATATATATATATATATATATGTGTGTGTGTGGAAGTCGAGAACATTATCTCGGAAAGCAAAAATGGGTATGTTTGAAGGAATAGTGGTTCCAACAATGTTGTATGGTTGCGAGGCGTGGGCTATGGATAGAGTTGTGCGCAGGAGGATGGATGTGCTGGAAATGAGATGTTTGAGGACAATGTGTGGTGTGAGGTGGTTTGATCGAGTAAGTAACGTAAGGGTAAGAGAGATGTGTGGAAATAAAAAGAGCGTGGTTGAGAGAGCAGAAGAGGGTGTTTTGAAGTGGTTTGGGCACATGGAGAGAATGAGTGAGGAAAGATTGACCAAGAGGATATATGTGTCGGAGGTGGAGGGAACGAGGAGAAGAGGGAGACCAAATTGGACGTGGAAAGATGGAGTGAAAAAGATTTTGTGTGATCGGGGCCTGAACATGCAGGAGGGTGAAAGGAGGGCAAGGAATAGAGTGCATTGGAGCGATGTGGTATACCGGGGTTGACGTGCTGTCAGTGGATTGAATCAAGGCATGTGAAGCGTCTGGGGTAAACCATGGAAAGCTGTGTAGGTATGTATATTTGCGTGTGTGGACGTATGTATATACATGTGTATGGGGGGGGGGGTTGGGCCATTTCTTTCGTCTGTTTCCTTGCGCTACCTCGCAAACGCGGGAGACAGCGACAAAGTATAAAGTAAGTAAGTATATATATATATATATATATATATATATATATATATATATATATATATATATATATATATATATGTGTGTGTGTGTGTGTATATATATATATATATATATATAGAGAGAGAGAGAGAGAGAGAGAGAGAGAGAGAGAGAGAGAGAGAGAGAGAGAGAGAGAGAGAGAGAGAGAGATACCTTTTCAGGCTGTGTGTCGATAGAAATGTTGATAACCTTTAAATACATGAACCCTAGGGTCAATCATTTGAATAATTCGACAGAATTAAACATCAGGATTCACATCAGGTTTGATATCCGCTAAAACCTTGATTCGTTCAATTCTCATTACGAGTGAAACTTCCATGCCGCAATTGTCTACTAGGTGGGAATAACCTTGCAAATGTTTCAGACGATATTCAATAAACAAAAATAAGTCTCTAAAAGAATAAATGTTTTAATATAGCCATTGGTGAAAATATATGAAACTGGATCTAAGACAGCGTATATTTACAATCTCCTCGAAGCTATACTTTGTTACTCCTGTCTTTTCTGTTATATGACAATCACTTGTTCTTTTCTGCCTCTTAGCCTTAGTCTTATCAACCCCCGGCTTCCTGTTGGTACCTTCTGGGTTGTGTCCGTACGCCTATCAGCCATAACTCCTAGGCTGTCCTCTCCTGTTACAGACTCCTTCACCGTTTGTCCCTCATTGCCTTTCTAAGTCTAGCGCCTCAACATCTGCTGTTTTGCTCCTCATGTTTGCAACGTATGGCTTTCAATATCTTATCCTTGTTCTTAAGAGATTCAAACCTCCCTCTCCTCGCCCATTCCCAACAAGACTTGATGATATTGCCTTTTGCTCAATTTCTGAAGCTTCCTAGTATTACTATAAACTTCCTAGTATTGCTCCTGGAGGCATGTTCTTAGTGCAACACACCCTTACTCAAAGAGCATCCTATTTCTGCTTTTGAAGCTCCTAGCCTCACTCATGGGACTTACTAGCCTTGTCTTTCTTACCTCAAAGCATTTTTCTTAATGGGTTGATAACTTCTGCTTCAGGGCATTGGACAGGACGTTAAATGAGTCTCTCAAGTACTTGCGAATGATAATGCTGGTTCATCAGGAACGCCACTGACTGAATCATTTACTATCATTTCCTAAGCTTGACAATGGACTCGTTTTTGCTGACGCCCCTGCAAAGTCTTGGTTATTTTACGGCGATTCTGATGGTGGGTTGTTGTTACCTCTGTTCCTTTTCCTAAGGACAAAGTTTTTCGATATTCCCGTAATTATGGTGAATGCGAATTCCGAGTTCATTAAGGATGATATTGTGAGCTCATCACTGATATTCCTGTTGCTAAAGATGAGCTAGATTCGCAGTCACTGACGCTCCTCTACTACGGATTCGTCATTGTTGCATTTGACAGTATAGCTTGATCATTGTTTCTGTTGATGGTTTCTTCATTTCGACTGCTGCTGTGAAGGCGAGGTGGTGGCTGTTGCTGCTGTCAATGAAAACGCCGCGCCAGATTGTGCTAGAGGCTGGATTGTCTATGTTGTTGCTTCTCTTTACGATGGGTTCGTCATTCTTACAGCGATTGGTGGTGTACTTCCCGATAGCACTGCTGTTGCTGCTGTTAGTAACGGTGAATACGACACTGTTCCTGCTGATGACGGATGGCTCCTCATATGACAATGGATTAGTCTCCGGCTGTTGCTGCAGACAACGGATTTATCACTGCTGCTACTGACGATGAGATATCCACTCCTGCAGCTACTGGTACTACAGGCAGACGGTAGGTATGCCACTGTTCCTGCTGCTGACGTGTTTGTCATAACAGCTGGTGCTTCTTTGTGACAGCTGCTGCTACTGCTCCATACAGGGTGGTCATAAACGTTAGGACTAATCCAACTGTAAGTTTGTCATATCACAGTCGCTGACGAAGGCTAAGTTACAGGTTCTTAAGAAGAAACCTGTGTTGTTCAGTCTCTGGTCTGTCCCGATTACCATCACTATTACCACAACACCCAAGGGGTGTCTGTGCTGTTGATGTTTCGCATCATCTGCCTCATTATTCTTCTTGTTACTATAATCATTTTCCTTTGTCTTAATTATCATCAAAATCATTTTCCTCTTTCTTTGCCTTCTTCTTCTTGTCTGCTTTTTGTTTCCCACATCTTAGTCGGCTTTTCTTTCCAACAAATCTTCCTCTTCATTCTTCTCTTTCCACCCTCATTCTCAGTTTCCTCTTTTTTCTCCTATACTTTTAATCCTCTCCTTTATCCACTTATACTTTCTCCTTCTCGTCCTCTTTATCCACCTTCTTTTCGTTTCTATATCCTCTTCCTCTCTTCTTCCTCATCCACTACACCTTCACTCTCCGTTCTTCCTTTCATATTTCGTCTCTTCGCTAGTAATTCATATCCCTTACTTAAACAGAATACCTGTACCGATACACCTTCAATCAGATCAACAGACGCTTTTACTGCTGTTTTATGATAGCATTTTCCATCTCCTATTGCCGTTATTGTCCTTTATCTTCCAAACGTGACGTTTGTTCCAGTAATCACTGTCTTTTACACTATCCAGTGGCTTCGTATTCTGCTAATTCATCTTGACTACAGTAATCACTGTGATAATCAACGTGGCATTCGTCACTGTGGTAATCCCGAAGGCCATTAGATTATTGTACTTTACAACCCACACGATAACCTTGCCTCTTAGCGATATTTCGCCGGAGGTACTCGTAGAGAAGGAGTTGACAGGTATTATCTCTTTCTTTCTACTCTCTACTCAACTTTGAACTGTCTGTTCTACTCTACTCTACTCTCCTCTCCTCTTCTCTTCTCTTCTCTTCTCTTCTCTCTCTCTCTCTCTCTCTCTCTCTCTCTCTCTCTCTCTCTCTCTCTCTCTCTCTCTCTCTCTCTCTCTCTCTCTCTCTCTCTCTCTCTCTCTCTCTCTCTCTCTCTCCTTATTCATTCTAACTACTTTCATTACTTCCCAACTTATGATATATCTCCTCGCTTGATTTATCCCAGGCATATATATTCTACCTAATAACCAAATTATCCGCATCCCAGTCATGAACAACCAGTAAACCTCCTATAACTATCGCAGGTTATCATCGGTGAACCCCGAAGCCATGTGAGGGTTGTAATTAGACCATGGGACCCGCCCCTCCTGAGGTGGGACACGCCCCGGGGACTTTGGGGGGAACACGACGCGACGACGCCTCCCCAGAGTCTCCGTTATAACTGTGAGGGAACTTCTAGCCTTGGCATCTGACTTCCATTTAAACATGTTTCAGCGTCCGGAGTCTTAGACACTTCTAGTAACTGGTGCAAGGGGACTAAGAAGAGACAGTAAGAGATAGTAAGAAGACTTTGAAGAACAGAGGAGATAGGATAGCGTGAGGAGGCATTACAGAGTACGAAAGAGATAGACACAGGGAAGGCAGTGGTGGGACGAGACTGATTTTGAAACAGTAGAGATACAATATAGACAAGAGAAAGTGAGAGACTGTTCGGGTGTCGTGAACACCTCGGAAAAGAGTGTTCACTGCAGGGTAGTGTAACTGGGCTGACCACTTCCCTAGACCTGTGGTCAGTTGCCTGTGACCGTCACCACAATTACCACCATCACCATCAAGCAGCCGTATCACCATCACCTCCACCACCATCATGGACCCCCAACATCACCACTCCTGCTGGTAAGTTCGTCGTCGTCTGGAGTCCGAGTCTTGACCTGAAGAACGACTCATGATAATCCATCAGTTGGTTGATAATTCATTCAAGAGAACTGTTGCGTGACTCTATGCCATCTCCGTTAACAATGGATTACCTCAACGCAATGTCGATGAAATATCTGGGTATTATTTGGGCTGACCAAAGCTTAGGAAGCGTCCTTCAGATACTGTGATTATTGATGCAGTTGAATACACTACATAAATTCTATCATACCTTGGCGTTGATATCCTGTTTTATCATCCATCTCCCACACTGTCCTAATATCATGAGTGGATATACTTGATGTCTTCTTGTGACGCTTAATTAAATGCGTTATTTAAAGCCTGTCATTAGTGCGAGATTGACTGAAAAAGGAAGAATTAGACATTGATCATAGTGGTGGTATTAATTCATGAAGGTGATGGATGGTCATAAAAATGAAGAGTATCATGTACGTGCCAATTAGCTATACATACCGGTCATTATCAGCCATTAACTAACTGGCCTGACTCTAACTATAGTTAAGATGAATTAATTGTCCTTATCAGAAGTGACTGTCATGTAATCTAACGAACTGTTGGTGGATTTCAGTTCGCAGAACACATCCAAGATAACTGGATTCGTTGGGAATATCTCCCCCTCTCTCCTCCCGCTGAATATAACTGAACAATAAGATTTACACTATAGTCGCGTGATGGCGTGACTCTTCCTATAATACTGTTGTCATGCTTGTGGGTAACGCTAACCAGATATTGTGTGTAGCACCATCGGTTACCCCGGCGTTACGATTGCATCTGCTGTGCCATCAGTCACCCTGACAATCACACCACCACGTGTGTCTGTGTCACCAGGTTTACCCTCAACTGCCCCACCATCCCATGCATTTTCTGAGGAGTGATGCGTTGTGCCCCTCATCACCATGAGACTTCCCGGCATGGTAGCTTTACCTTCATGCGTGTGCCCACAGCGGTACCAGCTAACCGCCCAGCCTCACCGTGACTTGTGTGCCTGTAGCGTCGCTCTTCACCCTGCCAGCCTCACCATGCCGTATGTGCTTGTAACGCCACCTCTCAACCTGTCAGCCTCGACCGTGACCTGTGTTCCTGTAACGCCACCCTTCACCTTGCCAAGCTTCACCGCGACCTGTATGCCTGCAGCATCACCAGTAACCCTGCAACCATCATCTCTGTGACCTGTGTGCTCCATAGTTTTACCACTCACCCAGCCATCCTCTCCGTGATCCCTGTATTTGAGACGGTGTCAGTCACCCCACCTAGCCTCCCCGCGACCTGTGTGCGTGTGCAGCGCCACCTTCCAGCCTCCCCATGAGCCAGCGCCACACTCACCATCCGTGAAATTAAATCTCTTCATGCGCGCATTGCCTTTGATGACGTTGCTTCGTTGACGGCATTATAATCTATATTAAAACAAAATTCACAGTTGGTTGGTTCTGTTTGTCATACACCCAGTGTATATGTCGGCCTTATGAATACGCATGAGCCAAGTGAATCATATCGGTGGTGAAAGCAGTGTGGAAATCATGGTTTGTAGAGTATGCATTATCCACTCCCATGGTTAATAAGAGACTGGGGTGAATCTCGTTACTACTAAAATGGATTTCGTGAGGTGTCTTCCAGGGATTTTCAAAGCAGCGAGTGCGCCACGGGATACAAATACTCTGGAATACATTAAGTAGTTCTCGCAAGAGAACCCAAATGTTTTTTTGTGTCCCGAGTAATGAAGGTAACGTTTCTTACCGCCGTCATGAACTGTGCGACTATTTGCTCTCCCATGTAGTCTATATGGTGTTCATTGCGCTTTTTTTTTCTCCTCTTTAACTCGTTCTTTTAGTGCCTTCTTTTTCTTTATGACTCCTAGCTTTATTCACTTCCTCCAACTCCACCTACTTCTTGCTCTAGTTCCCCAATCTGAGCATCTTCAATGTAGATACCTTTTTTTTTTTTCATCCTCGGTCATCCCTTCTGTCACTCACTCGTCTACCATAGTGTATCTCCTATTGTGTCCTACCCTCTGCTCACCCATCCCTCTCTCTCCCAGCTATCCTTCCCATCTTTAATACCCTCAATACCTCCACCTTAATCCACTTTCTTCAGGTCTCTTTACCTTCTCCCACGAGATCAGAGACAGCGTCCTATCAGAAAAGTCATCACGACGTGGTGTGGCTTAATTCTGCTCTACGTACGTGACATAGGCAGGGTCGCTGCTCCCTCATATACCAGTGACCAAAATGTTCCTCCTGTCAACTTCATCCTAAGAGGTCATATATCGCCCCATCGAGAGAGAGAGAGAGAGAGAGAGAGAGAGAGAGAGAGAGAGAGAGAGAGAGAGAGAGAGAGAGAGAGGATATGTATCCATATAGTTTAGGAAGTATGCAGTGGTGAAAAGTTGTAATGAGACAGCGGAGGACGCTGGAATACATAGAAATACTAAGGGTAAGAAAGAAGGATTTGCTGGGGTTGAGGGAATATGTTGAATAGGAACGTTTCACTCAGGTTAACGTATATATCATTAGCGTAACGCCTGGTGACATGTTGGGGGGGTTACGACTCATGAAGGAACGTTCTTGAAGGATGAGCAGAGAGGCAACATAGTCAGTGCAAGACTAATTATGATGAGCATTTCGTATCCTATTTCATACTTTCTGACCATCAATCAATATGGCTCTCGCGGTACAGGAACTACTGGTGATCATCCCTCCCATGTGAATCATATCCGGTCCTCCTCCTCCTCCTCTCTTGTTAATTCTGATGAATCATTTGGCATGGGCTTCGACAGCTCCAAAGCATTGATAACGTCCAGCATATGTGATATAGGCAAGTTAGTACGGCATCTCGAGCAACGCTCATTTGCTTTCCGGAGTGAGGGGGTTCAAATGATGTAGCAGAATTAAACTAAAATACGCGTATTTTCTTTCGTTCCCCCGGCCCAAGGAAAATAATAATAAAATAAAAAAAGACCAGCAAAATTAACAAACTTGTATGTTGAGTTATTCTAAGAAATTGCTGTAGTTAACTAAACGAATATCCCTCAAAATTCTAGACCCTGAATTTGCGATTATTCAGACAGCGACGTAAAGTTCCATGAACTTCAGTCTGGTAAAGCAGTCCTGCTAGTCCTGTCCTCCACCACCACCACTTGTCACCTGCTGCTTCACCACTGCGTCTGTGGCCACAACGCTCCCACACACACACACACACACAACAGCAGCTGCTGCTGCCTCCCTAATACAGAACGGAGCAGATTAGTCAGTCACCCAACATAGCGCAACATTTTAACAGTAAAGTGTTAATTTCACTTTCATATAATTATGTCATTTATAACGCATTGAAAATTGAAAAGCGTAATTAATGTATGAGCGATTTAGTAATTTAGTATTACATGACGTACATGTACCAAATTCCTTAAAAATGAACTCATTTTATAATCATTATATATCTAAACACACAATAGCCATAGGATATTTACACATGGACATGCAAAGAAACAGACTAACAGGCAGCATGACCATTGTACCAAGGCACACACACACAGACACACACACACACACACACACACACGTAGGAATGCTCATCTATACAAAATACAGCATGAAATACAGCATGATAGAAATTTGATTAATACGAACTGACAAAAAGTCATATTACCTTGTTAAAGAACACTCATATACATATATATATATATATATATATATATATATATATATATATATATATATATATATATATATAGGGGTTTGTTCGATTACGTTATACTGAGCTCTTCATTAATACGTGTTTGGAATTATCTAATCAATCTTCAGCCACGTTCAGAAGTGAAGCCTAGGACTATTTTTATCAATAGGTTTGAACGCTTTCTCCCCCCCCCCAAACTCTACCTCCCCCAATCGTTTAAGACTTCAATCCAACTTGCTAAATCATGCTGCTGTCTGACGTTTGAAGGTAACAAAATTCCACAGCCGGATCTGTTCTCGCACGTGCATCGCGAACTTGAGTATCGTGTCTCAAATTTTTCTCCGAACAAAATTCATTTTGGTCCGTGTTGATATCACTCCTTTGATAAGTGTCAGGTGGCGCGACCTTTTTTATGATTAATTATTGAACATGAACTGATTATTATGTGTATAACCTTTTTTCTGTAGCTGTAGCTCTTTCCTCGATATACATATTCATATTTCTGCTATCATTGTTACCACTTGCATTGACGAATCCCTTACTTTCAGTATCGAATTGTCTTGCTTTGGTTTTGTAATTCCCCCAGGACCAATCTCTATGAAAGAATCCTACTGTAACCCAGGATCTTTCTGAAGGGCTCTGTGACTAAAGGCTATGCAAGATATTTCCAGTAGCAGGGAGATGTAGACATCCTCTGCAATGAGAAATCCTTGAACGAGACTGTTTTCCCAATGAAACAAAGGGACTTTTCACTTGCACTGTAACCTCGAGCTGGCGGTAATATCTGCCTTGCATTACGTATCATATCATGTTGGTCTTGGGGGGGCTGCTGTTTTCCTCTTTTGCAGCTCAACCTTGAACTAAGCTTCTTGGTAAGGGCTTGCCTGGCTGCGTTTTTTGATGCTGTGGGTCTCATTTTCTTGTATGTTATGTAACCTGGCTGGTATGGTACACTACAGGAAAACTGTGAATTGACTTGTTTTTGATGATATCTAAGGGTCTCCTTCCGTGATGTAAATATCTGATGGTAACAGATTAGACAACTGTTGTCCCTGACACATTTGTTTACCCTCATATTTTCCGACTAAATATTCTTCGGTGAAATGTGAATGTTCTTTTTAGCCCGTCCTACTTGCAAGAGATTATCTGGGTATTCAGGCTAGGAACTAATCAAGAGAAGACAATTTCACATAGAGATACACGAATTTAAGATCATAAATGGCTTTATAAGAAGATCTACCGATATGGTAATTATTGTGGGATTACAAACAATTTGCGTATGATAGAAATGTTATGTGAAGATAGAAGGTTACGGCTTTTAGACCGATGATAATCACTGTCTTTTTTTCTTGATAATTAATGTGATCGGATATGCTATCAATTAAGAATGTTATCTGTCAGTGACTTTCTACTTCGAAACTTTTTTTTTTTAATTAGTGATATTTATTATTGTCGAAATTACCTCCTTGGTTATCTCACTGTATTCCGGTAGAAAAATCATTGGCTCATAAGTATACACAGGTTTGGATAGTTCTGATGTAAATGGAGCTGTTGCTTGCCATTACATTTGGCACCAGTTTTTTTTTTCTTTTGACCTCCATTATAAGAATTTTCATCAGTTGTTTACAAGATGTAGAGATGCTGAAAACCTCCTTAGATCATTTTGCCTTTTTGTAACCTTAAGTCTTACTCATTTGCAGTCTCCATATTGATCATTTAAGGATAGAAATGGAATGAATGGGATAAGAAGAGACAAAATTGAAAAAAAAAAACCTGCCTCCAAATATCAACCATTTAAACGAAGGTCAGCAAATAACCGTTGTGAAACAGTGCAGTCAAATGTCTCTCTAATAACACTTTCTTGAACTCCCAACGATGAACAGGCTGCGTCCAGTCATCTAAAAACTCTTCTCTACATTGTCGTAAGCAGACGAGACTAACAACACATGAAGGCAGCATCCAGCAGGGCCTTTTACAGAGGAGGCTGACCGAGGCCGGAAGGTGTGCTTCACCTGCTCAGGTTCTGATAACTAGTCAGGTTTCTCTACCCAGACGTAGTTCCCCTGACGTCATCTCCGGCTAGATCAGGCCCCGGAACAGACACGTCTCTGTCTGCGGGTTCCTGGAGATGTCGATGAGGCCTCAACCTCGAGGTCTCTGGTATTCACCTGACGGAACCTGCAGCAAGTATCAATGGCCAACTGCGTCAGGAAGGATATCCTCCTGGGGTATAATGGAACCAATTACTGGTTACTGTCGGAAAATCCTGGTTAATTGCTGTACTGGCTGGTCTGATAAACTGCTCTTCCTGGAGAAGGACAACAATTATCAGCCATCCATGAGGCATTGATGAATGAATACCTGTTACTACCCCCACAGCGGTGGGTGAACAAAGACATGGTCGAGGGTACACTTTACCCAGGTCTGTTCGACCTTCTTCAGGCCCACACGCCCAAGGTCAGGGAATTAATATCTATTTAAGGAGGAAAGTTTTGCTTATATTATATCTTTCTCGCTTTTTTTTTTTCTTTCCAAAATTTGCAGTTCATGACATACCTTTCTCCAGGCCGACCAACTAGAGAATTGACAGATATTCATGTATACCTTAGTGAAGTACGCACAGAGCCTTTTTCAATTTCTCGATTTAGGTTTCCAAATTCTAATCCATCAGGGAACATTTCAGTCTTCTTTTAGAGATAATCTTTACGAGAAAAACATTATCACCTCATAGTAAGAGTGATGGGTAGATATTACTTTGAATGCTCCTATTAACGTATCTAGGTTCGATTTTACGTAAGAGGAGAGAGAGGAACGGCTATGAGTCAATAACTGAGCTAATGATTAAGGTGCACTGAGGAATTTCTTTCAGGAAATAGAGTGTTTGGTGCGCTCTCTGTCCTCCAATCTCAAGCCTGTTTAAGTGGCTGGAGCGTTCAGCTTCCCCTCGCATCCTGAGGGAGAGTGAATGTCCATATAATCAATGTCGGCAGGCAGCATCAGGATGCGTTGATATAGCCTTATATTTTCCGACTATGATGTTTTCCACTAGAGACAGTCACCATATTAAGATGTGAAAAACGAACTTGAGATCCTAAGAATTTTGGGGGAGCCCGAGTCACGGTGCATGGAATCGGAGGCGCTGGTTGTATCACGCGTTGGGCATGGCTGCCAACTGTGACGCTGGTCGCACTTACCAGGCAGGTGGAGGAAATGTCGCAGTGATTTGTTGTCATTATCCCCCTCCCCCACCTCAGATCCTCCCTCACCTCTCATCACACTCACCTTCCTGCTTCCTTCCGCTGTTTGCTCTTCCCCGCAATTTCCTTATTGAACTGGTCTGAATGGATCCTTATGGAGTGGATCCGCTTGAAGTCATAGGGTAACTAAGATGTTTACATTGATCATAACGTTATTTCTCTGGAACAATACCTCCGTTCGCAGTTACCCGAATGTGAGGAAGTGGGTTAAAAAAAAAAAAAATCCCAGGGCAAATCCCACATTCTTTACCAAACAGTTTTGTGATTTGTGACTTGGACAGTCAATCGCAGACTGTTGTGTCTACATTCCTCAGTGTTGCCTAACCTTATTACAACCGAGCGTCCTTGGTTATGGCTGAGGGAGAGGCCGTTAGGTACAGTACATGGTGGTTTAAACAGGAGCTGAGGACTGTTAGACGGCGACATTCCATAGGTGTGGAGCAAAAGCGTTTTTATAATTTGTACTTGATGCAACCATGATTTGGATAACCTGAGACATAGACTGGGCTGTCGACATTCGAGTGTCCTAGGCTGCCGTCACGGTGCTGAAGACGCCGGTAGACAAAAGACGCGAGTATCTTGTATTTGAGGTTTTTGACATTGAGACAAAGGGGGAGGAACGACGTGAATTTGGTTCGTACAAATAGCACTGAAAGCTGTAAACACATTCAGTATAATAAAGTGATGGGAGAGAAAGAGATTCTCTGGGTAGTAACAGCAAACTGACATACAGGAACAGAGACATAAAATGATACATAATGTATGTTTTACGTTCACTCTAAGGGCTTTCTGCTTCCCTTGGTGTCCATACTGTAGCCAATAACCATTCAACTCACATGACATTATGCATGAGAGAACTAAGGTATCGAGATGCCTGAGGATGATAACATTATGAAAGCAGCGGAAGGTGTGGGTAAAGATGAAAGCAACAAAAGAGAACAAGTGCTGGAGCCGACGCGCTGAGTCACAAGGACTGGGGACATGGCGAGAGCAACTTGTTCCCCTCTGCTGCCTTTCCATTCACACTTTCATCAAGGCTGTCTCACTACTCATATGTTCAGCTCAGCTATTTCACCGTTCGCTCATTCATTTCATTGCTGAGATAGATGGGAGGTTTTCCAAACCATTCTTGTTTCAGCATCTTGTGAACGTTTGAGTAATATCCGCAGAAGATTTGTAGCGTCACAGATATGATACAGAGATTTTGTGCATCAAATCTTATAGACATTAACGATCATTAGGCAGAGTAAATTAAGAATGGAGAGATCAGACGAGGAATTATATTGAGTTAAATGGAAAGGACATGCACTGAGGAGTTCATGTAATAGAAATGCACCTGTCGGGCGACTGGATGAAAGAACACGCTTTATGGGCGACGAAATCGAGCTGAAAGTTGTTCAAAGATATTACTTCTTGATGGTTATTGGATGAAGCTCGATGTGAGTCATTTTGCTTTGTCACCTTTTGCATATCAGCTGCGTCAACGAACTGTGTGTCAGATAGGTTAGACTGTTGCTCTGATTGAAATCAATCTGTTTTAGCTGAATCTAACTTCCTTAGTAAAGCCTAACCTGTTTCAGCAACTTTCACTGATTTAGCCAGATTTAATCTGATCCCGTGACTTTTGGCGAAGTGAGTTAGAGACAAAGGCAGTAAGTAGTGGGTGTGTTCTGCAGGAGTCTGTCAAAATTATTTAGAGAAACATTTCTTCATCGTCTATTCGCACCGTGGCTTTTGACGAAAATCGTTCACATCCGATAACTAACTTTGAACTTTATATATAACATGATTAAAATGACATCGGATTAGAATTTCAGCGAGCAATTCGTCATCAAAAGCTACTAGCAAGAGTTAAATCACACGTCATAGTTGAGCTTTGGTGGTTAGAAAGCTGACGAAGTGGTTGATAATCATCTAAGCCTTAGGATGGTACTGACCGTATGCAAAGAGTATTAATTGACGATTTAAGCCTTTGAATAGTTAGACGTGACAAGTGGTGTGCAATATGGATATGAGCCTTGGAACTGGTCCTCTTTTTCATCAATGTTGATGACACTGATTGTGGGCTACGTTGTAGGGAATCAAAATCCGCAACCCATTCTCAGCAGGAAACATGACCACAACAGAAATTGTACAGCTGCAGTATGACACAGGAAAATAGATAGATTAGTATCATAAGTGACAAAGGAATTTTGATATAAGTAAGTGCAAGGTTTTACTAATCAACAGTGAAAATGAGAAGACAAGCTACATTATGAGTTTTGCTGATTTTCTGAAGGAAAATGAGGAAAACAAAATTAGATGTAATAATATCCGAAGGATAAAACAAAGAAAACTCTTGGATTCATATATAGGGAATTCGAATTCATGTCTATGAAAGTAATCCTCTCTCTTGACATTTTTCTGATGTGTCCCATCATGCATATTGTGCTCAGCTTTGGTCAACCAACTTGAAAGTAGACATGGACAAAATAGAGTGAGCACCACGGCGAAACGAACCCAATGATTCCCAGTATGAGAAACAAAACCTTTGAGAACCAGCTGGAAGACCTGAACTTATCTTAAGTAAATTAGAAAAGAGAGAGTTGAGAGATAGTTTGATACAGGTATTTGGCATCATCAAACACTTTGATAATATTAATCAAAACGGATACTAAAGGATAGATCTGTTTGATTTCAGTAGCAGTAATGGATAAAAGAAAATTGTAGGCAAGCGTTTTCCTTAGCATATGGTAAAGTGCTTTTCTAATAAGATCATTAGTATATAGAATGATTTACTAATGATTCTTTTGTGAAAATAGCAACATAGATATATTCAAGAATACACCTGACGGTCATCTAGGACCACAAGTGACAGTTTGTGTATCCGAAGTTACAGATAAAAGATACAAGTATTTCCTCATAAGTCATCTGTTTGGCTTTCTTTATCTACTGCATTAAATTCTATGGTTCTAATCGCTTTCACTATCACAGGCAGCCGTGGGAGGAGCTAAGGGTCAGTTGCTATCTGATTACTTTTATATGGTTTTGTAACAGCTACCTTGTTTATTTTGCTGCATGATCCTTATTAACCTTAATATTCTCGTCTTTTATACATATTTCATCAGCTGCAAAAGTAAATCGTACAAATCTCTTAGTAAGAAAATGGCTTTTATAACTCCTGATGTAGGTATATCTCATCGCCACCTGCATGTCAGGTTTATTCCTTGAAATATACAACTCCTTCACGTCTGCTATGGAAAGATTCAGGAGACAGTTTATGCTACATCGGTGAATGACTAGGCGTTGCGTCAGTCAGTGGGTCTCGACGGTGAGTGTGTGAGAGGATACTGGCGTATGAGCCACGTAGAGCACTTTGTGTTTATCTTAGAAGTCTTGTCACAATATCTCTCCCTACCATCGGTGTATTTCATTATTTGCGTTTTAATGTTGAACATGATAACAAGATATCGGTAGTATGATATTGTCCATACACACTCAACCAGGGCTCCAATGTCTCATGTTCAGTTTCTTCAGGAGCTTAATTGCCTCAATATTTACTTATCACTTCGACACAGCTTAGTTTCTTTAGGTCTAAGCATAACCCAGGCCCTTAAGTGTTTGTTTCATTAGCCAAGATGAATCAGTCAAAGGTCCAGGTCTAGCATTATTTTATATCTTTAAGTCCCAGTAAGACTAAGGTGAATATTGCGACCCTTTCTAGCCTAATCGTTTATATACAGGTTCCAGTAAGGCCAAGTTAAATGTTTAAGATCCATGTCTCACTTAAACCCTCATCTACAAGTTCCCATATGGCTAGGAGGATTGTTAGGGACCAGATCTAGTTCAGGCTTTTATGTTCACATGCAAGTACAGGTAAGTATGCACGCTCTGAGGCATATCCGACTTTCCTTTCTCATCGCTCACGTATGTGACTCTTTACCTACGCTACAACCTCGAAAAACCCAGTTTTTCATGTCAGGTCCAGGTTAATACTCGATAACGGTTTCTAGGCTCATTATAACCCAGGTTCAGGATCACCAAATATTAATGACAGGGTTCAGAACCGTCTGGGTAGATAAGACCGTCCTCGCATCCCTCATTCCACTGCAACACTGTAGCGGCCGAGTGCAATCTCTCAAACATCCTAGCAGTCTTATAAAACCGTGGCAGCCATGTGTAGATCCATAACTCCGTAGTGCTTATTTGGAGTCTTTCGAAACCACAGTGATTATGTACAAACCCAGAACTCCGTCAAGTTTCAAAATATTATAATATTGGCCCTGTACAGCTTTACAAAATCGCAGTCACCATAAGAAATCTCACAGTATCAAAATGGCTTGGTACATTTTCGGAACACCATATCGGCCATGTGCATTCTGCTGTGATGACGTGTTTACAGTCTCATTACCATTGTAGTCATGTTGTGATCATATAGCCTCATAGTCCGTGTAAAATATATCAGCAACGTGTTTACAGTCTCATTACCATTGTAGTCATGTTGTGATCATATAGCCTCATAGTCCGTGTAAAATATATCAGCAACAACACAATTACCATATAGATTTTCTTCAGCATCCCAGTCTGTCAGCCCTGTAGTGGCCATATGCTGGTCAGGTACAGCGTAGCAGGACTTTAAATGTAGATGTGCCAACTCTCGTCAACAAAAATGACCCTGTGAATTATTTCAGCATCACAGCGGCCTTATACAGTCCCTCAGCACCGTAGTGCTCAGGAACACTCTCTCGCTAACAAAGTGGCCATGTACAGTTTCATAGCACAGCTATGGCCATGTGCAGCCTCCCAGCAGTAGATCGTCGATGTACCAATTCTCACACTCAAAAGTAACGAGGAACAGTATCTCAGCATGACTGAGTCAACGTACAGATTCACATCATCAGGGTGACTGTTCAGTACCTCAGCGCCGGAACTCTCTCGCTTTCTCTCAGTACCGAAGTAGCCATATGTCGTCTCTCGGCATCAGAATGATATACACCGTCGTACAACACTACAGTGGCCACGTACTTTCTCTCAGAGGCAAAATGGTCCTGTGCGATATCTCAACGCCTCAGTGATTTGACATGTCTCTCAGCATCACACTGGCCGCACAGTCTCTGGTTACCACAATGGCCATGTATCTCTTCTCAGTTCCACTATAGCTATACACAGTTCCTCAGCACCACTGTAGAACCATGGGTAGTCCCTTGGTTATCCCTACACCACGCGCAGTGTCTCAGCACCACATCAGTTCGTTCCAGTCCATCATCAGCACGATGACCATGCAAAGTCTTTACACCACAGTTATCATGTACAGACTTCTAGTACTACAGGGATCATATGCGGTGTATCAGCACCACAGTGGTGGCCATATACAGATTCTCAACACGATAATGGTCATGTACAGTCTATCAACATTAAAGTGGCCAGACACTGTTTCTCAGCGTCACAGTGGCCATGTATATTCTTTCAACAGTTATGTGGCCATGTTTCCAGTTTCTCACCAGCATAGTGGCTATGCACGTGGCCATATGGCCAGAGGCATGTCAGAGCCACAGTCACCAGAGGCCAGTCATAACCTATCCGTTCAGCCTCACGGGCCCATGTCACCCTGGCGTGTACATCAGTCCTCCTAATAACAACCAAAGCGCCAGTAGCAGTTCCCAAAATGACTTGTGTCCGCGCTCAGCGGTGGAAATCCAAAAAGTATTTAGTCTCGCACATCCATAATTTCAGAGATATCACGGGGAGAATGTGACCTCAGGCCATTACCATGGGCGTTGGCTAGTTAAAGGGGACCCGACCGTCACACGATGAAAGTTGCCCGCTACCGCTAGATTGTACCATACATATATATATATTCAGATTAATCTTGCTGTTCACTGTCTTCCACGTATCATTACCCTTTGGTGGCGACACTTTCGTTCATGTTCATATTACCGTATTAGGTGCTTGATCAGCTGATGATTAGGTGGGGTGAGAAATCAATGTAAAGAGTTCACAGTGTGGCAGCGTAGGGTTTTTTTTTCTTTTTCTTTCCCTGTAGCAGATACAACCGCTGTGGTATTACGGTAGTGTCTCTGCTGTTACCTGCTTGTCCATCATCATCATCATCATCACCGTCTGCTTCTGTCTACACTTCGTCACCCTGCCCTCCTACTGCGTACAGCATCTCTAGTTAACCAGTATGTTCATCAGAGATATCTATAACACAAATATCTATCATTCTATCATTACGCAAATATTTATCATTCTATTACTGTTTTCTGTCTTTATTACCTGACTACATATTTCAACTTCCATACTTGAGAAAGATACTAAAATGGTAAACTCTATCGTTTCAGTTATAAGTTTTCCTACATTATTCACTGTGAAGCATTTACCAGAAATCTATTATTTCATTTCATTACAGCACTCCGTCTACATTCCCTTAATCAGTTTTTTTCTCCCCCGTCCTACATTCATCAATGTTAACTGATATTCTTAATGTGATCCTGTTGTAGCTCTCTCTCCCCAGCGTCAGCCACACGCTGTAATTCTTTGTCATCAGTCACTAATTTGACTTAGTCTTACTCCCTATCACTATGCACATCTTGTTCGCCTCAGCAACAACTCTACGTTTCTGTTCAGTCTTAGCTTACAGTCCTCACTTCTCCGTTAATGTTAGTGCAGCCGCAATCATTTGGTAAACATTAACTTACCCATTATCCTTGGCTCAATATCCCAGTCCTGTTTTCCCCTTTAGAGTCATTTCAAATCTTACCTGACTTCCTATGCTTCCAGCACTTGTTCCTAACTGCCAGCCTTATCTCCCTACCGCTAGGCTTCTGGTATCAGCCCCTACCACCGAGTTATCATTCTTAATCCCAGGCTCAAAGCCCCAACGTCAAGCTTCCACCCCATGCCCGTCTCAGTCTTATCCTCAAGGCTCAAGTACCAACAATCAGTACCAGCCTAGACCTCCCCTACAAGTGTTTCATGTCTCCAGTAATCGAAGCCATTAACGCTGGTGAAACACATGACAATATGTTTGAGATATGTGGTACATAACGAGTGAGAACCTCCCACACTTGCTACCAGAATGGGGAGGAGAATCAACATGAGAACATCGAATACAAGATGGTCAAGAAGTTTGTATAACGTTTTTCATCGATGTCTCGGTAGCCTCGACCCATAACACTCTCATCCTCACCCTTCAGTTCACCGTGACTCCCCCAGCACAAAATGTAAAGCCGCCAGAAGACTCCTGCAGAAATGACAATCCTGGAGAGGGAGGGGCGTGAGAGTGGCATGAGTGCAGGTTTTATTGAATCTTCTGGCAGCGGGCTATCCATTAGAACTGCAACGGAAGTTAACCAGAGGAAAATTGAAAGCTCCCAGTGGCTCTGATAATGTCCCTAAAGTCACATTCCGGACCAAGGCTCACGGGAGACGTGTACTGCTAAGGAGAGAGAGAGAGAGAGAGAGAGAGAGAGAGAGAGAGAGAGAGAGAGAGAGAGAGAGAGAGAGAGAGAGAATATCCCATAATGAAAAGGGCAAACAAAAAGCTTTTTTCATATTCCGAAAGTTAGTAGAGAAGAGATGGTGGTGAAAAAAGGTACGATGGCCGTTGTAAGATAGAGGGTATGATGGTGGTGAGGAAGAGGTAATGGTGTGACGAAGGACTAATGAATTACAGCGAGAGAACAGTAGAGTGGTAGTAGTGGATGTAGTGATGAGAAAGTGCAGGCGAGAAAGTAGTTAGAGGGCAGTCAGGGTCATGCGGAAGAGGGATCGTTTTTATGACGATGTTCAAGGCGGGATGATAGTGGTGAAAAAGGAATCCAGTAGTGCATAACGGAGGGACGTAAGGAGGGAAAGGCTCATGTTGATGGTGATGCGAGGAAGGCGATGATCGTATGGAGGGTTGCTCAAGAAAGAGGTGGTGAAGATGGTGACGGTGGGATGAGAATGATGATTAATGAAATGTCGATTGATCAATGCTTGAAGGATGATGGGGTTGGTATGACAGATAGAGGACGATAGTGGGAGGAGGGAGTTGGCACTGGTGGTAAAATGAAGACAGATGTCACTACGTGTGTTGCAGTAGGTGAGGGCAGAGTAAAGAAGAAGGAAACAAGTAAGGAGACGTAAGGCAGATAAGAACTGGAGAAATTAAGTGAGGTCAAGAAGCAACGGGTGGAGACAAGTGGCTGAAGATGAGGCAAGTGGGGACATGACGAAATCAGAGGAAAACTGTTGGAGACAAAGGGTCGCAGATGGAGAGAGTTAGAGGCATATGCGGAAATCTGGACCCAGGTGGGGACAATTGGACACAAGTGGTGAAAAAGTCAGTGTGTTAGTGTTTTGTAATGGCGAAAAGTGAGATGTGATTAAAGTAGTGGGTGAGGAGTTTGATGAAAATGTGTTTGAGAAGGAAATCATTTTGATTGTGAGGACTAGGGTTGTAGGGGTAACAACAAAAGTTTGCTGAGTTGGTGAGAGTGAGAGATTACAGTGATAATGGAGAAAAGGTGAGGCAGAGGTGCTGAAAAAGGGTAAGGGTGGATGATGGTGATCCGGGAGGAATGACTGGGTTCCTGTGGGATGGGAGGAAGTTCAGATCACATAGGAATGGTGTTGGTATTGGAGGATCAGGAGGGTTGTGTTGTTAGGTGGGAAGAGGAGGTGGTGGTAGTGAGGAATCAGCTGTTGGAGTGACAAAAGCAAAGGTGGCTGTGTTGGTGAGGTCATTCATTGTGATAGTAAGGAAGACTCGGTGGCATTAGTGAGAGATTAGTTGTAGTTGTTGTGGTAAGAGAATAGGATTCATAGTATCAATGATCTTGGTAGTATTTAGAAAGAACATGCCATGGTGAGGGATGCTAAGAATGATAGGATGTTCATCGTAAACCTAAGAGCTATTTGGTGATCTGAGGGCGTCAAGTTTGGTCTACGGATGGATACGTGACCTGTGAAGGATGACCACGTTGAATGTATCGTCTTTAGGCTGTTTTATGAGTGACCCTAACCTCGGAAATCAGATGTGCGACAGCTGAGGGTCGGTGAAGGGAAGGAAGTGGCTGCCATGGTTGTCACCAATGAGCTTGTAGAGGGGACGAAGTGGCGATGAAAAGCGAAGATTTGCGAAGCGGCATCGCTGAATATATGGAGGGGATAGTGGGAGTGCTGGGGAAACGGCATCACTGAACAAGTGGAGAGGAGGATGAAAATGAGGTGGTCGGTGCCATCTAACAGATGATAGGGTAGGAGAGGGTGTAGGTGCTGGAGCCACCGAGCAATGAAGGTAGGTAGGGCCCGATGCCGATAGGTAGAAATAGATAGAGAGGTAAGACAGGAGGAGAAAAGTATGAAAACCGTTCTTGATAAGAAAACAGGAATGGAAATTGATCGCTAAAGTGAGGCAGGTGGAAATAATTTGAGGTAGGTGACAAATGGAAATGAGTGGAGGCGCACAGAAATATGGGGAGTGATTCACTGATGTAGGTGTAAAGAGGTTGATTAAATGGTAACAAATGGAGATGAATAGAAAAAATGGAAGATAGGTAAAAATAGTTATAAAAATGTGGAAACCGGTCTATACTCATAGACAGACAGAGGCAGGAAGAAAATAGATAGGGACAGATGGAAGTATGTCGCGACAGATACCGGTAAAAGTACACTATTGAAAAGAGGTCAGCTCCAGGAGAGACAAGTGAGGAAAGAAGATCGGTGGATGCTGGAAAGTTGCAAAGGTCTCATGGAATGGGAAGAATAAACCGATTTTGTGTAGGGATCTGTGGTAATACCTGGTAGCAGAGTGTTTTTTATTTGAAAGGATGACGAGTAAATTGATGAAGAAAGAGTTGTCGGGGAAGGGGAAGCGCCGTAGAGCATTGGAAGAAAGATTTAAGATAGGCTTTAGTTGCCGTCTTCTAGAACCTACGGTTTAGGGAATAAGCTCACTGACTTGCTAACTGAACAGGATGTAGTGTCCCATCAAGAATATTTTGTGCGGTTTAAAAATATTCACTTGAACACGCGAGAACTGTGAATAGGAAATGCCAGTTAAAAGTGTCAAAACCAGTGTGTCAGTCCTCTGCCATAAGCCCTCATACCTGGACACACACTGTTTGTTTACTTCTGAGAATACAGTGTGGCGAGGCGCTGCCTGGATGCGCACGAGAGAGCACCTGGTCTGCCGATGTTTATTTACCTCAGAAGGACCACGTGTCTTCCTTCTGTTTTACGGTGGTGGACAACGAGCTCCCACGGTGTCTTTTTATATCACTGAGGGTCACCTAGTATACATCTAAACTGATCAAGTCTCATAGACCCATCTGGCCTTCTTGTTTTTACGCTTACTTCTGAGGGTATGATTGGTCCTGGATCTTCTCGCTGTCTGTCCGGATAGAAAAACCTCTAGCAGTTATGACCCACGTATAATTAATCTTCATTTCCAGGATTATATACCTGAAATACTATATATATATAAACGTACCTCTCACACTTTAACTATACACACTATACATATCGAAGGTAGCTCAATCCTCAGAGCCAAACATCGTAGCTTAGTAGTTCTTTTATATGCTTTACGTTCGCTATATGCGAGTAGAGCTGAACGAATGCACGTGATCTCACTTCACAGTTTCGGTCGAAATTATAACTTTGAAATCACTCTACACGTAGTGATCTACGCTTACATAAAGAAATTGCAAGATAGTATTGCTGCCACAAAAACAGAATATGAGACATATGAACGAAGCACTGCCTCATACGAAGCCCGTGTACTGCAGGGCTGGACGCAGGTAAACACCGTCCGGACCACCACCACATCTCACCGAGCCCTGCTCGCCTCGTGACCCACTTCATCCGCAATCATGATCTCACTTGCTCATTCCCCAGGAATTTCGTCGCCGTCGGTCGCCCTCCTCCTGCTCACCGCCGGCTTCCGTCAACATTTTTTTGTTGAACAGGATACTTGTCACTATAATCCCGTGCTATACCGGCCGTCTGATCCCGACCGGATGCTGAAAGCGGAAGCATAAAATCTAAGCAATCATGGCTGTGTCCTCCACCCAGCCCTCGGGCGATGTTAGACGCGGGGGCGGTAATGACGGGGTTGAGGGAGGAGCAAGGCAGAGAGGGAGGTGGTAGCAGCAGCAGCAGCAGCAGCAGCAGCAGCAGGGGAAGTTGCAGTCGCAGCGAGGGTGAGCAGAGCAGGGTGCAGAAGGGAAAAGGGAGTATACTGGATAGCTAGATAGCAGAGGATATGATTGAAGATCTGTGAGGAAGTCATCTGCTAGAGACAGCAATGTTAACCAGCATTTTCAATCGAGATAAGTAGAGACAAGACAGTAAGGTAGAAATTTCTTCTCCACACTCATGTCACTCACTGGTAGGAAAATATTGACAGACAAACACCATGCGCTGTAGCAGAACATGGTGACTTGGACATTTTACTAGACACACTAAGTATAAAACAGTCAAATCTAATCAGAGCTGAAGGAAGCACTTCAGCTGCCGATCTATACAAACACAAGTTGCGATAGGTGTAAATGAATCATGTCTTGTATAAACGCAATAAGAACAATGAGTTTTTCATTGGCTGATGATTAGTATCATCAAAGTGTTTATCTAACCGTATTCTAAATCTCTTAGTAGTCTTCCCTTTAACAATACATTATGGCTCCTTATTCTAATGCTCTACTATTCTGTTGGTGGAGAAATCTTTAGCTGCCTGAAAATTTCATCTATTGCCTTTCAACTTCCTATGTTTTATTTCTAGTTCATTTATGTTTAATATAGCGTGCAGGAAATGATCGTGAGTATACCATGGAAAACCTGTTTGCGCTATCGGAGTGTTGTTCTTCTTAGAGAGAGGAAATATTTTGAAGTATTTGGGTCTTTTTTTCGTTAGATATATTTCTAAGGAACAGGGTTAACACTTTCCTCTTACACTGCACTCATTCTAGATTTTCTTCGCTTTAAGAAAATGTCGTGACAAGCACTGAGAGGTGCATTCCATATGTGTTTTGACGATGGCGTTGAAGAGTAAAAAATTGCTTCTTGTGTTTTGTAACCTATATTTCTTGCTGATGAAACTAAACATCCTGCCATCTTTTCTCTCTCTCTCTCTCTCTCTCTCTCTCTCTCTCTCTCTCTCTCTCTCTCTCTCTCTCTCTCTCTCTCTCTCTCTCTCTCTCTCTCTCTCTCTCTCTCTCTCTCAATATATATATATATATATATATATATATATATATATATATATATATATATTGGAAAGAATCACAATTCTGTGCGTGATCAAGATATTCCTATGAGTCCACGGGGAAAATGAAATATGATAAGTTCCCAAGTGCATTTTCGTTTAATAATCACATCATCAGGGGAGACACACGAGATAAATATAACAGTCAGTTGATATACAACGAAGAGACGAAGCTAGGACGACATTTGGTAAACATGCGATTGTCCAAGACAGACAAGGAGCGTTCATAAACTTATCATTTTACAAAATTTATCAACAATAAAGTTCCCTAATTTGTATAGACCATCACTAATATTAAGATTATAATTCTATTTGCACATGCTTGCCGTTAAAATCCATTAACCATGTTTCTGAAAACTGCATCGGTTTATCTGATTCTCTCCTATTCGTTTAACAATACTCCTTTGTCTCAGCATGTTTCCCCCATTTTCTTATCGTGTGCAAGATCTTGTTTCTAGATCTCTAAGATAAGTAAGATAAAAGAATTTGGGGAACAGAAACCAACTTTGCGGTACCTCGTTCGTCAGGCTCATGTAAGCGGAAGTTCGACACGTTCTTTCTTGTCTGCTAACCTGTCATCGATACATGCCGGAGTGGGACAAGAAAGAAGACATATGGAATAGAACATCAGGATAATAACACTTGAAATGACTCTCTCCCATCTATCGTTGATATGATTATATATATATATATATATATATATATATATATATATATATATATATATATATATATATATATATGTATATATATATAGGGTTGAGGGTCAAGTCAATTGGGAGGTGAGTTTGAATGGTGAGAGGCTGGAGGAAGTGAAGTGTTTTAGATATCTGGGAGTGGATCTGTCAGCGGATGGAACCATGGAAGCGGAAGTGGATCATAGGGTGGGGGAGGGGGCGAAAATTTTGGGAGCCTTGAAAAATGTGTGGAAGTCGAGAACATTATCCCGGAAAGCAAAAATGGGTATGTTTGAAGGAATAGTAGTTCCAACAATGTTGTATGGTTGCGAGGCGTGGGCTATGGATAGAGTTGTGCGTAGGAGGATGGATGTGCTGGAAATGAGATGTTTGAGGACAATGTGTGGTGTGAGGTGGTTTGATCGAGTAAGTAACGTAAGGGTAAGAGAGATGTGTGGAAATAAAAAGAGCGTGGTTGAGAGAGCAGAAGAGGGTGTTTTGAAGTGGTTTGGGCACATGGAGAGAATGAGTGAGGAAAGATTGACCAAGAGGATATATGTGTCGGAGGTGGAGGGAACGAGGAGAAGAGGGAGACCAAATTGGAGGTGGAAAGATGGAGTGAAAAGGATTTTGTGTGATCGGGGCCTGAACATGCAGGAGGGTGAAAGGAGGGCAAGGAATAGAGTGAATTGGAGCGATGTGGTATACAGGGGTTGACGTGCTGTCAGTGGATTGAATCAAGGCATGTGAAGCGTCTGGGGTAAACCATGGAAAGCTGTGTAGGTATGTATATTTGCGTGTGTGGACGTGTGTATGTACATGTGTATGGGGGGGGTTGGGCCATTTCTTTCGTCTGTTTCCTTGCGCTACCTCGCAAACGCGGAAGACAGCGACAAAGTATAAAATAAAATAAAAAAAAATAAAAAAAAATATATATATATATATATATATATATATATATATATATATATATATATATATATATATATATATATGTGTGTGTGTGTGTGTGTGTGTGTGTGTGTGTGTGTGTGTGTGTGTATGAAAGTTATGGAAAGAAGGGTGAGCATGCAGTCTATGGAGTCTTGGAGGGACTGGGAGGTGAGTCAGTTGCTGTTTGCAGGTAACAAGTCGCTGCCAGAGGCTTGGAGTAAGAAACTGCTGAAGTATGGAAGAGAGTGTGAAAAAAAGGAAGTTGAGAGTAAATATGAGTAAAAGCAAAGCTATTAGGTTTGGTACGGTATAGGGATACGTCAATTGCAGTGTGATTTTCCATTGGAAAGATGGAAATTTGGAAGAAATAAAGCGTTTTAGATCTCTGGGACCGGAAATGGAAGCAAATGGAACCATGGTAGAGGATATGAGTTTTGATGTGGGTAAGGGGCTGATTGGAACACTGAAGAATGTATGGGGAAAGGGGTCGTTATCTGAGATGGCGAAAATGGGTATGTTTGAAGAAACATTAGTCACAACGGATGTATGGTTGCGAAGCATGGGCTATAGATGAGGATGTACGGACGAAGGTGGATGCGTTACAAATAAAATGTTTGCGGACAATAAGTGGTGTGAGGTGATTTCATCGAGTACGTAATAACAGGGTAAGAGAGAGATGTGGTAATGAAAAGCGTGACAGAGCTGAAGAGCGTTTGCTAAAATGGTTTAGACAAATGGAGAGAATAAGTGAGGAGTTGACAAGGAGAAGTGGTAAGATCATACTGCAGGTAGAGGGATGAGGTGAAAAAGATTTTGAATGACTAGGGCCTGAACTTGCAAGAGGGTGTAAGGTCAGCATAGAATAGAGCGAGTTTGAAGGACGCGGTATACAGGGGTCGACGTGCTATTAGTGGACTGAAACAGGGCAAGGAAAACGGAAGGGGTTGGGGGGGGACCATAAGAAGTTTTTTTGGGCCTGGTTGCTGTTAGAGGGGGATGTGGCATATATATATATATATATATATATATATATATATATATATATATATATATATATATATATATATATATATATATTATCGAGGAATAAGAGAGGATGAGGCTAAGTTAAAAAACACCCTAAAAGAGGTGAGACTCCGTTAAACCTTCCTCTCGTCTTCTCCTCTTGATCCATTCATTCCCCTCTAATTATCTTCTTCCTCTTCACTCCACCCCTTCCATTTTCCTCTGACCCGCTCACTTTTCCTCCTCAGTCCCCCTCCTCCCATCACGTTCACCGGATGTGTGAGTACAGAGTCGTCCGGTACAAACCAGGCGCAGGCCCTTTTCATATAATAACCCATTCATGGGATGTAAAAGTCTCTTCATTTAAGTTTGTTGTGCCATTACCTATGATGTATGTTAAATATGGGTGTGTTATTTTACCTATTTTTGACCACCTCTTTGTACTGTGCAGAGAGGGAGTTTTGCACTCGTGCGGTCCCATCTCATACACCTTTTTACAAAACTCTGTATGATATCCGCGGTTATAACACTCTCATTCAGGTCACTCATTCAGGTCACTCCGTATTCAGGTCACTCCATATTTAGGTCACTCCATTCATTCAATAATCTAGACTACATAAGAACTTCTTTCTATCGTTTCTAATAAGCATCTTCTTGGACATGTTATGGCTTCTGGTTGAATTGCTAATATATATCTTTTAAAGATGTCATCCATCTGGTTCGTGATCTTAAAAGTTGAAATATGTCATCTTTCACTCATCTTTCTTTCATGAAAGGTAAATTGAAGAATCTAACCCTTCCCTGTAAATCACCGTCATTGATTCTAGTAATATCGTTCTTCTGATCCTCTGAACCTTCTCTATTGCCACTATTTTTTCTTAGGTGCGGTGACTGAAATGAGAAGCGTATGGCTAGTATTGGCATTTTGCAGGACGTGAACAGCTTGATGAATATTTCCACTTCCGTGAACTTTAACGCATTTCTAACATATGCCAGCAGACACTTCGTCTTCTAAACTTCTCTCCTGAGATGGAACATTGGCATCGGGTTAGGGACGCTACCAACTCCCAAGTCTCTCGCACGTACAGATTCATGTAGCTTATTTCCAGCGAAATAGATACTGTGTGCTTTTTTCGCTCTGAATCTCCTCCATTAGTTTGTATCTAATTGTGTTGGACTTTATCAACCATGTATGGAGTCTACCTAGGTCCCCTTGTAAGTTATGTATTGTGTATAAGTGTGTATAAGGCTCCCCTGATCATGATTAAAAAGCAGGTAGCAGCGTTATCTTAAACAATCCATACTTTTTGTTACTTCATTGGATATTGTATGTCGTAGGGCTTTCCCACGTCCTTTCGCCATCCGCACTTGATTATACCAATGTATATATTGAATTCAGTCTCTTATCAATTGTATCTCTGACTCTCGTTGCCACTAATCTTAATGAATATTCAGCTTTGAATCAATAAGACCCTCGTTGACACTAATCTTAATAAACATTCAACTTTGAATCAAACTTTCTTCAACTTCAACGTATGCATTCTGTACTGAATGAAAGGCCAAAGAACATGGGGAAAAAAGATGGAGTTGAAATTATATGTAAACAGCAGAACTGGCTAGATATTCAGAGGGAACGGATACTGTAATAGTAATTTTGATGGAAAATGTCAAGGAAAGGCTTTTGTAAATCACAGCACTATGTACAGATCAAAGCATCGTATACATACAAAGCAGTTTAACTTCAGTTTACAGGAACCTCAAATGCAGTCTCTGTGAATGAAAAGAAAATGTAAGATAGGCAGTGAACACCGCCATAAGAGTGTTCAACCTACCATACACATCATTTCTTCAAGACTGTGTGAGGCTGTCACTCCTATACTAAAAGAAAGATTAACTATCATCTTCAGCTTGTCAAATATGACAATGGAGCATCACTCACAGTAATATTCAGGAGAAGTGCACAGAAGATGAAGGTATAAAGGGGAGGAGAAACAAAGGCATTTCCTACAGGGCTCATAAATTTTCGAACACCATTGAAAAGAGAAAATGTTAGACGTGGATTCTCTTTGCACGTCTTTCATATTCTGTTATATCCTATTGTCATGCTTTTAATCTTTTTTTCAGGCTACATGATTGCGTCGTTAACACCACAGGAAAAAAATTAAGTTGATCTTCGAGCAAATTAGTGAAATTTAGCGTAAATTTGAAAGACATATAATGCACGACGGGTATAGCTTTTCTGATTAATTTATGGACCTATAACTGTAAACAGTCAAAGCCTACTGATTTTAATCTTACAGAATTGTGATAAGCAACGACCATTCTGATGTCTGTTTCGTTCCCTATATTCATGATTTTTTTTTACATTTTCACGTTTCAAAATATCTCGCTTCCACCGAGAGGGATGCGAACATTGGTCCCCCGATTACTATGTCCTCTCCTAGAGTGAAATCCCCTGCACAAACATCAGATACCAGCTGAAGTTATACAGAGATTCAGAAAGTCAAGCGTTCAGGGAGGAGTAATGAGGATGTAGCGAGACAGGATAGGAAGGGTACTGGAGGTAGTGTTCAAGAACTGGGTGGAAGGTGAAGTAATATTCCTTCGGCAAGTCATTGTATGCCGGTGAAAGTTAATGAGGTTTTTGGTGAGTCTGTTTGGAGGTTGTGGTGTGTGTGGTTGTGGAGTTCTTCAGTGAAGGTTGTGCTAAGGTTATGAGGAAGTTGTACTGGTGCTCTGAGGTGCTTGTGCTGGGAGCTATATGGACACTTGATTTTGACTTCTGTACGTAATTAATTTTTTTTCATCGCTAAACTTGGTTAGGACTGTGTGAGAGGGAAAGATATACAAAAAAAAAAAGAGAGAAGGATGTAGATTAAAAGTGGTTCATAGACAAAGTTGCGAAAAGAGAGAAAAGGAGTAAATTCTTCAGAAATATCCACTGGAAGTTTAACTTTTAGCCTGATTTCTGTAGTAATGTTTTGCAGATTTTTTAAACAATGATTGTGTGTCTCTTTTTCTTAACCATTCTTTGCAAGGCTTTCGATCAGACTTTCTTCAAACTTCAACGTAAACCAACTGAACTGAACGAAAAGACGGAGAGTATTGTATCAATAAGTCTCTCAGAAAGAAAGGGAAGAAAACAGCAGGAGAATGAAACTGAAATTCATAAACGTATCAGTTAATTCCTTTGCTCTTATTTCCGGGTTAAGATAACGTAACAGTGATATATTTTTTGACTTGTCCTCCCTTCCTTGTCGTGTGTGTCTTTTCACTTTGTATTACTTTTGGTCCAGTACAACTGAAAGAGTTTCGTTTCCTTTCTGTACCGCTTTGAATATGCAATTACAACCACAGCAACTTCCTTGGTGTAGAGGTTAGTGATGCTGACTGTGATTTCACACACGGGCTTGCCAGGGTTCGAATTCTGGATTCAGGGTTCGACCCGTAGTTCACCCAGCTGTCCATCTTCCACTTGGGACTGGTCGATATGATAGGTACTTGGCTTGAGCATATATATATATATATATATATATATATATATATATATATATATATATATATATATATATATATATATATATATTATCCCTGGGGATAGGGGAGAAAGAATACTTCCCACGCATTCCCTGCGTGTCGTAGAAGGCGACTAAAAGGGGAGGGAGCGGGGGGGCTGGAAATCCTTCCCTCTCGTTATTTTTTAGTTTTCCAAAAGAAGGAACAGAGAAGGGGGCCAGGTGAGGATATTCCCTCAAAGGCCCAGTTCTCTGTTGTTATCGCTACCTCGTTAACGCGGGAAATGGCGAATAGTTTGAAAGAAAAAAGATATATATATATATGTGTGTGTGTGTGTGAGTGCGTGAGTGAGTGAGTGAGTGAGAGAGAGAGGCGACTTTACATGGACATTCAGCTGCCCGTACTTTCTCAACTGCCATTAAAAAAGTTCCACTGTGACATCTAGATTAATCCAGCAAAATAGACGGATCAATCTCCTGACTTTATTGACTTTATTGCAGTCGCAAAGCCGGAGAGAAGAGGAAGGCGGTGAGCGTCAAAGACTCACGTCAGGTATAATCGACTCTTCCAAATCATTACTGGCTTGTTGGAGTGTTTGTTCACGACGTAGCTAAAACTCTCCTACACTCCTCCCGTTAGTACCATCACAAGAGGAAAAAATCTTACGCCCAGTAATGATACAGTTATCTGCATCTATTTACAGCCATAATTACACATACAAAAAAGGTAGTTGTCACGGTAAGGCGTCTGGGAACTCGTGTATGGTTGGTCAGCCACTGGTCCGTCTGTTTCCTTACGTTGTTCCTTGAGGCTTATAGCGTAACTACGCGTTCTGGCTGCTCGTCAGGGCCCCAAGGTGGTCTGGATCGGGCGTAAGTCGCGTCATATACTCGGTCGAGGACAGAGGCCCTGACGATGCTTCCCCTGGATGTGACCGGCCCACCAGCCTTTTGATGGTGCGCCAGCTATTATGTAGGAGGATGGGTGACACGCTCCTCCCCCATTCCGGCTGGTGCGTAGCTGTTACTTAGTGAGACAGGTGACACCCTCCTGCTGGTGTAGTGCCTCCTTCAGGTGGGACATTGATCCTTCCTCCTGCTGGTACTGTGCTACCGCACTTTGACACAGGGTCACCCATTCCCGCTGGTTTGGCGTTGCTTATGGGTGAGGCGAGTCAGCGAGCTTCCTTCTGGTGTAGTGCTGCTGCAGATGATGGAAAAAAAACAAGAGTGAAGAATGCCTCGAGTGTTGTGTCACGTGTCACACTTGTTGGAGTAGAGTAATTACGTTGGATTTGCGTCACGGATATTCTTCAAGCAAGAAATAGATCGAATTAAGCAGGAATGGTCACTTATAGAGTGTATCTCTTTATCATTAATGAACTTCTCCTCGCTAGTTGGTAAGTGTGTGCTGTCAAGGGTGTTGGAGGCTAGTAACAACTGCACGGCAGGTGGAATCAAGTGTATTGGATACGTGGAAGAGTCGAATGAAGCGTGTGGTTTTAGGAGGCACGTGAGACTTGTCTGGAGCGTCTGGCATCACCAGTTCTGGAAGCTCATGAGAAGGGCCCGAAGGTTGTACCGTCAGGGATGCTGTAGGCATGTGAAACATGTCTGAGGTGTGTGTGTGATGCGACAGCTTCTTGCTGTACTTGAGACATACATGAACTGTACAACATCAAAAGTTCCTAGTGCATGTGGGAGTTATCTTAAGTGTGTGATGGCACTGACTCTGAGGGAATGTGAGAAATGACTGAAATGTACTTATAAGATCGAGGTAAACGACTGTTATTATGAATGCTTTAAATATCGAGATGGAATGAGTCGTTTACACACCAGGATATCAATATGTAAGATTTTATCTCCTGTGCTAGAGTACTTGATCTGGTGAGGATGTGAAAGGATCATGTGAATGTTGGTAACGAGACTACTGATGGTGGTTAAGGAGCACAGTAGCGGTCGTGACACTTCTGGTGTACCTGTGGTAGTAGCAGTTGGCAGTAGCCGGGAACCTGAATTCTTTAAGATATCCTCCATGCTTTTTTTTTTTTGACTCTGTCACTTTGCTGGCTCATCTCCTTTTCGTTTGTCAGTCTTATGATATTTTTCGGTATCATACATTAGAACAAAAGGCAGTTCGTTCTAGCTCGGAGTGTCATGGCTTATTTTGTGGTGAGGAGGGTGAATTAATAGCTCTGTCTACCGCTGCTACAAGTGATGTGCTCAGGGGAAGGTGCTGCTTGTCGAATCCTACACGAGTTATCGAGTTTGTGAACTGTCTACACGTTCATATAATCAAGCGACGGTGTTATAAGTACACTATCACTACCATCATTCATCATTAATATAATTATTATTATCATTATTATTATTATTATTATTATCATCATTATTACTATTATTATTTTCATCATTATTATCGTTATTATTATTATTATTATTAGTATCATTATCGTTATTATTATCATTATTATTATTGATATAATTATAGTTATTATTATCATTATCATTATCCTCATTATTTTCATTATCATTATCATTATCAGTATCATTAGTATTATCATTATTATTATCATTATTACTATCATTATTATTATCATCATTATTATTATTATTATCATTATTATTTTTATTATTATTATCATCATCATTATTATTATTATTATTATTATTATTATTATTATTATTATTATTATTATTACTATTATTATTATCATCATTATTAGCATTGTTGTTTTCATTATCATTATCATTACCATTATTATTTGTATTATCATTATTTTTATTACTTTCATCATCATCATTTTTGTTAATGTTACTATCATAAACAATCATTATCATTATTGTTATTACTAATACCATCATCTTGATGATTATTTTCATTATCATTATCCAACACTTGAACTCCATTCTATAAAGGGCTCCTGTAACTCCAAGGCTGCACTTCACGGAGGAACAAGGAAATGGCAGACTCCCTTGAGGTAAAAATTTCCTCTGTGTGGCCCTCTCCTGCTGATGATAATACAACCAAAACGAATATATATATATATATATATATATATATATATATATATATATATATATATATATATATATATATATATATATTTTATCCCTGGGGATAGGGGAGAAAGAATACATCCCACGTATTCCCTGCGTGTCGTAGAAGGCGACTAAAAGGGGAGGGAGCGGAGAGTTGGAAATCCTCCCCTCTTGTTTTTTTTTTCTAATTTTCCAAAAGAAGGAACAGAGAAGGGGGCCAGGTGAGGATATTCCCTCAGAGGCCCAGTCCTCTGTTCTTAACGCTACCTCGCTAACGCGGGAAATGGCGAATAGTTTGAAAGAAAGATATATATATATATATATATATATATATATATATATATATATATATATATATTTCCAGGTACACATGGACCAACACCAAAGAGATGATGAACAGCCTGATTCGTTGTAGGCTGATCGCTACGCCTAAGAATCCAATCCGGGGGCAGGTCTCCACATGACTCATGTTATGGAGCGTTCACCTCTATATCTTATCATGTCATCGCAGCCCTCTTTCTTCAGGGGCTTCTGCAGCTTCAAAACTGCGCTGCAATCAGTCGCAGGAAAATGTAGTTCTTTGAAGTGAAAAGTTAGACGTTATAATGCTCCGTATTTTCTTAGCGTTGTAGGAGATGACTAAAGGGGGCGGGAGCATGGGGCTGGAAACCCTCCCCCTGTATTTCAATGTCTATAAATGGAACAGAAGAAGGAGCCAAGTGGGGAATGTGTGGATGTAACAAAGATGAGAAGAAAGGAGAAATAGGTAGTGTACTTGAGGAAAGTTACCTGAATATTTTGGTTCTGAGTGAAACAAAGCTCAAGCGTAAAGGGGAGAAATGGTTTGGAAATATCTTTAGGGTAACATAAAGGGCTGGTGAGAGGGCAAGAGCTAAGGAAGGGATACCACTACTGCTGGAGCAGGAGTTTTGGGAGTGTGTGAACGAACGTAAGGCAGTGAGCTCTCACCGCATTACACAGCACGTGAACCTCATCAGTCACACAAGAACCGGCACCTCTTACACCAGCTGATCATAACAACTATGTCACCACACAACACAGGAAAATCAACAAGCACACAAGAATCATCTTGGATCCCACGCACCAGAGGATGCTAGCAAACTGCACACAGCGAGGGTTTAGAAAGAGAGGGATTCAAAAAATCAACTCATAGAGACCCTTCTGTTACTCCTATATGATTGTCTTACCGTTAGATAACCAGAGCGGCTGTCAGAAGTCAGTTGCCCGGGTAGTCTCAGCTAACACAAAACAAACAGATATGAGAGCAAAAGTAGTGGAGCACCATTCCTCCCCATAATTCTTTGTCCTTCCACTGTAGTCACGCCAGGGGGTCGTGGAAGTAAAGTTCAACGGTAGAGGAAGTGGGTGGGGGCATCTATGAGTTTAAATCTCTGGAGGAGGAGGCGGCGGTGGTGGGGTATAATGTCCGTGGGGTTCACAGAGCTGTGTACTCCACCCAATATAATGGGTTCCGGTGGGTTCCTACTGCCGGAAGACGCACTATCAGGCGGAAATGGTTTGGCTTTGTATAACTTCCGAGAGCTTCTTTACATTCTTCATCCTCCTCCTCACTAATTTCTCTCTTCCTCATTTTCCATCTTTTTACCGCCTTCCTCTTCCTCCTCCCACGACTTCTTTCCCTCTTCCCCCCAGGAACCCTTATCCGTCCTGTTAATCACGTCTCCCTCCGTAGCAGGGAAATGTGTTGCTTTCGTTTCGTTTCACTTCAGTCGTCTAGTAGTCAGCACCCTAACCCTAGTTTAGCTAAGGTATTCTTGGCTTGATCCGTAAGTGCCAGGTCAAACTAATTATGAACTATGAACTATGGCCTTTGGCCTGATCCATAAGGGTCAGATTAAAGACCAGATGTGCTAATTATATAATGTAAATGACTTTTTAGGAAAATTGGCCGCTTACATGACCCTTTCGGACCAGGTCAAACGTCACTGATGGTGCAGTGAAGATTATGGACTTGGATCTGACACGTTTTGTCGAGTGTAGTGAAAACGTATTTGTAAAGGATAAAGTGAAGATATGTTTGGCACAGGATGAGGAACTTTAGTCTTACTGGAGGCCTTGTGAAGGTGCGTCATCAGACGAGACAGTGCATGGTGTCAGCTTATGTATGTTAACCGTATGACACTAAAGGAAACATCATTCTTTCTCATATCATACGCATTATACTATCGATGTTTTCATGTGTGCTGAATGGATGATATCAAGAACTGGATTATAAGTAGACTGAAGTTGTGATAATCTCATCTTATGTACGCTCGGCGGATGATAGAGATGTAAATCTTAGGTTTTGTACTCTGGAGATATGCTAGTCTGATAATCGTAGTTTCCTCCGACTAGAAGGATGATAGAGATTACGATCTCATCTTGTATAAACTCTCTGGATAATAATCGACACAACTTCACCTTTCGTAAGCTAGGTTATATAAAAGTCTGATACTCTCAGATTTAAGAATCTGGGTCAATCATAGCAGTGATAGCCTCAGTTTGTGGCCCTCTTACAACTGATAATGATGAGGATAACGTTTGAGAGACGTGCCGGTGACAAAGGTGACCAGTATGAGGCGTCACAAGAAACCTGGAGCACAGGTGATCATCCTCTACGTATACAGGAAGGGTTGATGCAGGCTTGTAGCTCGGTGCTTTCTCTCAGTCTACAAAGTGACTCTCGATGATGTTGCTCTCTGCTCTCCTCCCAAGCATTTCGCTATTGCACTAGAGGGTATTA